>NC_141030.1:49122500-49312500 GCF_052040795.2 Danio rerio
CAAAGACCGTGATCACCTCAGGTACAGGTTATACGCTTTATTCAGTGTTTAACGATGCTAATGTGAATGCCATTTCACAAGACATGCCTTTGTAAATAAATACAATATAAATAAACATAATCACACAATAAAAAATGCCATTTAATTGAAACATGCTCCCTTCAAACTGAAATCATGGTGAAATATCATGTAGAGTCCACTTTGTAGGGCACTTATTGTTGAATTAGAGCAAACGTCAGGCGTGAAAATAGAAACACGGCCTTAAACACTCAGTAAATGCACTACAGAATATTACGTTTCCACACACTGCATGTGTTCTCTCAGCGCTGCAGGAGTTGGTTCACTGTTTTTAGCGCTGTATCAGTATTTTACTGCGCTATTTTCCTTCAACCTGCAGTCATTTCTTTATTTGTTTATTGTTTATTCTCTACGATGATTGGCTAAAGTATAATAATCACTCCTGTGATTCCCGTCCAATAAGATTGCTCAGAAATATCACATTTGACATAGCTCAAGACATGAATGCTTTATAAATGCAGTAAACGTGTACATAGACAAGCACGTAATTAACTACAGAATGTTACGTTTTCAAACACAAACTGTATGGATGGAGTTTGGTTTGTGGCGCCGCCTGCTGGACACTTCTTGTTTAATAGGCAACATTCAAAGGTCATATTCTGAGCGTTATCATATTAGCAGATTTTAACCCCTTACATACCTTTGTAAATAAATACTATATAAATGAACATAATCGTGCAATAAAAAATGCCATTCAATTGAAACATGCTCCCTTCAAACTGAAATATCATGTAGAGTCCACTTTGTAGGGCACTTATTGTTGAATTGGAGTAAACGTCTGACGTGAAAAGAGAAACACGACCTTAAACAATCATTAAATGCACTACAGAATATTACGTTTCCACACACTGCATGGATAGAGCTTGGTTTCTGGCGCCACCTGCTAGACACTCCTAGCTTGTTAGGCAGCATTCGAAGGTTATATTCTGAGCCTTATCAAATTAGCACAGCTAGATTTTTGCCCCTTACGCTCTTTACGTAACACAGTGCCGCATCATTCAATAAATGGTATCTTTGAGGTAAAAATTTGCTTTTTGTCATAATTACCTGTAACAACGATGCGCTAAACTTCCATTTTTAAAACAGTTTGCAATTTTATGACGCCACGGCAAAACAACAACATAAATTATAAATAAACAAATAAATAAAACATAAACAAAGATCGTGATCACCTCAGGTACAGATTATATGCTTTTCGTGTTTAATGATGCTAATGTGAGTTTGAATGCCATTTCACGTGACATAATATCCCTCCGTAAGTAAATACAATATAAATGAACATAATCGCACAATAAAAAATGCCATTTAATTGAAACATGCTCCCTTCGAATTGAAATCATAGTAAAATATCCTGTATCGTCCACTTTGTAGGGCACTTATTGATGAATTGGAGCAAACGTCAGGCGTGAAAAGAGAAACACGACCTTAAACAATCAGTAAATGCACTACAGAATATTACGTTTCCACACACTGCATGTGTTCTCTCAGCGATGCAGGAGTTTGGTTCACTGTTTTTAGCGCTGTATCAATACTTTTACTGCGCTATTTTCCTTCAACCTGCAGTCATTTCTTTATTTGTTTATTGTTTATTCTCTATCCCAATCAAATCGCTCAGAAATATGACACGTACACTTTATACATGTAGTAAACGTACATAAACAATCAGTAACTGCAGTACAGAATGTTAAGTTTTCACACACACTGTATGGATTCTCTTAGTGCTGCGGGAGTTTTGTTTGTGGCGCCACCTGCTGTACGCTCCAAGCTTGTTATTCAGGGGTCAAAGGTCATAACCTGAGTGTTAGTATATTAAAGGGCCATGAAACCCCCTCGTTTCAGCAGGGTGTTTTCACACCTCTTCTTTGGAAAAAGTCAGAAAAGTGGGCGTGTCCAGCTCTGTTTAGGGGGGAGTGTCGGAGGAACTAAAGTGGGATGGTGTGGGAGTGTCGATTTGGGCACGCGCGAGTTTCAGAGTCAAAATACACACACACACACACACACACATACATACAGGAGAATGTGATGGTGTTTAACCTACATGGACATCTGTAGTGGAATTATTAGCCAAATTATTAAATGGTGGACTTTAACTGCAGTTTGGCCCTTTCATTCAGGGAATTCATTCATGCCCCTCGCGACACACGAGATATTTGATTTGAGGAACTGCTCTAAGCGTGTATTTTTCATGCAATGTTTGATACCGCACGGCGAATGAGAGAAAAAAACCCTCTGCATTTCCCAGAAACTTAGATGCACACGACAGGTAGTTTCAGAAAGCCGCGTGTGTTATTCCGGTCACTAAATGCGGTAAAAACCCTACACGAGGTTAAAGTTTGGTTGTGGTGCTAACGTGTTTACACTCTGTGCAATAGTTTGTTATATACGAACAAACTGAATAAACAAAGAGCACTGGCCGCTCACTTACCAAATCTGTAGAGTCAGGACAATCACCAGCAACTAGAGCCGCGTCTTTATGAAGAGAATACTACAAACGATTCCAGATCCCAGCGTTTGCAGATGAGAACAGCTCTCAGGTAAACAATAATCCTCCTTAGACACGTAAGTTATTGTTGTGGAGCGTCGCGTACACTGTTAATCCACACGTGATCCAGCTGAGCTCTCACAGAGAGAAAATGAAAACAAAACTTCACTGCAGCAAACTATAAAAGCAACACTTCACGCTTATTTCGCCAACACAACGTGGCGTCTCTGTCCTGAAAACACGGTGATAGTAATGAATATTAATGAAGTTCCACAATAGAGCGCGCTGATTGGTTTGAACCAAGCTTTACTCATGCATTAATGCAGCACACTGTAAGACGTAATAAGACTCACTCTGGCACAGACGTCCAGTCTGCACGCTGGAATACACGCTATTATGTCATGACCGTGACGCAGCTTCAAAAATTCGTTTCAAACAGGAAGTACGAATTTGCTTAAAATAACGCAAAAACAACCAATTTACACTTTTTAGTGAAATATAGGTGTCCTAATAGTGTTTTTAGCAGTGTGGGACACATATACCACTGTCAACAGCTCAACACATGTGTTTTGGTGTTTCGTGACCCTTTAACAGTGTTAGATTTTAAGCTATTACAGGGCTCGAAATTGCGACCATTTTAGTCGCATATGCGCCCGAAATTTAAGCTATGCGACTCGTAATATATATTGGGAGCATTCGTGCGACTGCATGTTATGGTTGTAGTGCGACCTGTTTTTGTTTTTGTTTTTTCTAAAAACGTGGTAAATTCGCTCTTCCCTGCCGCTATATTGGTTCATATTAGCCGTCAATCACTCAAGACTTTCCGCTGTCAGATGACAGGGAGGGAGCTTTTGTGACCGCGGGGATTGCAAACGGCTGAAGAGTGAAAAGTACACTGAATCTCGATGCGTTGCATGCACTGAGTGTTCAGCCAACACAATCTCACGGCAATTCATAACTTTTTCATACGTTTCCTCGTGAGCAGGCTGCAACAGCGCAAATGTCCGCTAAAACACCATCGCCAAAAAAGCTCGCCTTTACTGAGTTTGATCTGATGCGGGTTATAACAAAGAACAGTATTGCGCCGGGTGGCATCGGGGGAATCCTGCTCTGCCCCCCTCGTATTGGGCCGGCTGACTCGCATGCTTTCCCGCAAATACAGAAAAATGTAATTCAGCGCGTAACGAGGCTGAGCATTAAAACGACACGAACCGAAACCAAAACTTTTAAAAGTGAGACTTTTCCTCCTTTCTTTTGTCCGTTCTTTCTTGAAGTGTATATTATTTTTCTATTAATTACTGATGACTGCTTTGCAGCTTTCAGCATTGGATTGAATGATTTATTATATTATTTCGTTTGTTTTGTAGCAGAAATATTATTTATTAAATTGGCATGCATATAAAAACAATAGTACAAAATAAATATTTCTTACTACAATGCTTCATTCATTTGTGTTTGATGCAAACCATCAATTTATTTTTCATAAATTAACAGTAGGACTTAATATAGCAGATAACTTGCATTAAAGCACATTCAAGGCAGCATGATGATGAGAAAAATTATTCATTAATATTATTGTCATCATCATAATCAATAATATTTTATAATTATTCAACATTCATTTTGGAATTATTGCACAAATATTAAGTCATCACAGCATTAGTTAGATAGTCGTTTCTGGGTTTTGTTAGTCCTAATTGATGTTGTTTTCAAATACAATAAATCCCTTAATATACAACTTGTCAAATATATCATTCATTTTTGCTGGATGCTCCTAATTTTTTTCTGGTGCTCCTAAATTTTTTCTGGTGCTCCTAAATATTTCAGGTTGGGAGCACCGGTGCTACCAAGTAAGAAAGTTAATTTCGAGCCCTGTATTACACCATGTCCTTACAATAAAAGCTTTCTTGTTTTATGTTAAAGAGCCCCTAGTATGCATTCTAAAATATCATATTGTGGTTTTATGGGTCTCCAATAACAGGCTAATATTCAAGGTAAAAAAACACATCCATTTTCTTATAATATGCTTTTTTTATCAAATTATCCACAATGACGCCCATTTAAACCCCTCATTTGCGTGATGTTAATATCAGCACAGCTAGATTTTTAGCTTACACTGATTCCACTCCGCATGTAAACACATCTATTATAGCTGCATATATTAATGCAGTGTGTTCTCATGTTAAATTAACCTCATGTTTACATTTATAGTCCATTAACGATAAATAATGTAACGTACACTTGGAAACACCCTTAAAACACGATTAATCAGCATATGGAGTCTTTTTCAGTGTCAAACTCTTTATGAAGTGCTTTACCACAGATATACACCCACCGGCCACTTTATTAGGTACACGTTACTAGTAACGGGTTGCACCCTTTCGCCTTCAGATCTGCTTTAATCCTTCATGGCAGAGATTCAACAAGCTACTGGAAATATTCCTCAGAGATTTTGCTCCATATTGTCATGAGAGCATCACACAGTTGCTGCAGATTTGTCGTCTGCACTTCCATGATGCCAATCTCCCGTTCCACCACATCCCAAAGCTGCTCTATTACATTGAGCTCTGGTGACTGTGGAGGCCATTTGAGTACAGTGAACTCATCGTCATGTTCAAGAAACCAGTCTGAGATGATTGAGCTTTATGACATGCTGCGTTATCCTGCTGGAAGCATTGAGTTGCTGGCGTGTGATTGGCTGATTATAGAATTGCAATAACAAGCAATAGGACAGGTGTACCTAATAAAGTGGCCGGTGAGTGTATTAACTCTGCTTGCACCACATTTTCAGCTCTGACTAGAGTATTTTTAGTGCTCTTTAATCCACTGGAGATGTAGAAGTGTCCAGATCTCCTGTTTCTTCTGTATAGAGGCGAGTGTTTGGTGTCTCGGGTCAGAGAAACTTCATAAACCCTCACAGGTTTCATTTTCGAGATACTCTGGATTTGTTGCCGCTTGGGTGACTTTCACCTGGAATAATCCCATTCAGAGGCCAAGATTTCAGCTCTCCTGCCAATGAGCGGAGAATTCAGATCATTCACCAGCCATCAGTCTCTGCTTTGTGTTACTGTAATTTACTTTGATCAAATTTTATGTTTGTCATGTATTATTTATTATTGTAAGATTGTGTTAAGATCATTTACTGGCCATCACACCTCTTTTGTAGCCTATTTTAATTATTCATATTTATGTTTTATTATTTTATAGTAGAGATTTAAGATCATTTAGTGGCCATCAAACCTTTTTTGTTGGTTAATTTTGGTTTATTTATGTTTATGTTATTATTTTATAGTAGATAATTAAGGTCAATGTCTGGCCATGATGTGTGTTGTTTTAGTTATGTTTTATGTTTATTAATTTAATATTTTATAGTAGACAATTCATCATTTACAGGCCATCTGTCTCTGTTTTGTGGCTTACTTTAATTTTACTTTATTTTAATTTTATGTTTGTAATGTATAATTTATTGTTTATTACTATTAAGATATTTAACAGTGGGCTATTTTAATTATAATTATTCATATTTATGTTTTAATTAATTATTTTATAGTAGAGATTTAAGGTCATTTAGTGGCCATCAAACTCTGTTTTGTGGGTTATTTTAATTGTGTTATTTCACTGAATCATTTAAATGTTTTTATTTATTTTTATTTTGTGTGTCATTTTTATTCGATTTTTCTGTATTTTTATTAATGATATTATAGTATAGAATCAAAATCCTCCACTACTCAAACTATATTTGTAATTTAATTTGTAATTTTGATTTATATAATTGAAATGTTTTTGATTATTGATTTATATATAATATCATATTTATGATTGATTTTTGTAGTACAAAATCATGATCCTTGGCTTCTTATTAAAATGTTATATATTTTACATAGATATAATTATACCATTACTTTAGATTTATTTATTTAAATGTTATATAGTTTTAAATGACTGCTCATTAAACTATATATATTGTTTACATTTTATATATATATATATATATATATATATATATATATATATATATATATATATATATATTATTATTATTATTATTATTATTATTATTATATATTATTATTATTATTATTTATTCCAGATTTTATAGTAGAAAAATAAGATCATTTACTATTTAAAAAAAACTATTTTATGGTGTTTTAATTTTAGCTGTTTTATTAATTTATAAATTTAATAGAGAATGAATCTCATTGACTAGTCATCATACTGTATGTTGTGTGTTTTATTTATTTAAATTTGTATTTACTTTTTTATTTATTATTCGTGATTTAATAGTAGAGCACTAGCATTAAGCGATGGATGTCATATGATGTCTAATGTGAAATATCATGAATTACGATGGCATCATCATAGGCAGTGGTGGATTATTTATTTATGAATAATTAATTAATTCATAACTAATTGATTATTTGTAGCCTGCTGTTTCAACTAGCTGACCCGCATGCTCTTTGTTGTACCCATAATCAAATCATAAACGATAGATAAGTTACACACACACATATGAGCACCTGTCAATTACTTTTCCGCAGGACTCTGGCATGAATAGGCAGAGTGATCTGTGTCGGTAATATGGCGTCCACAAACTTCGTTTACACTAAAATGACTGAGTACAAGTGTGAAGGCGAAAGACTGAAGCAGTGTACTGACGCTGTGACACGTTACCTGGTAGATTAAAAAGAGCGAAGAGTCATCAGATAGAGACTAGATAAATTAAAGATCCCCTTTAACAACTGTAGTGAGAGGCCATCCAGCGGTACAGCCTTGACAAACTGTCCCACGTGCACTGCTCTCTGGGGTTTTGTGCTCAAAGCACCCGCTGACTGCTGGAGCTCAGACGTGCGCATATGCTGCAGCGCATGACTCTGTGTGTGTGTGTGTGTGTGTGTGTGTGTGTGTGTGTGTGTGTGTGTGTGTGGTCACGTGATGTGTGTTTTCAGTGGTATAGTGTGGATGGAGGGCTGTTCAGAAATGCTACGTAAAACTCCAGTGTGGACGTTAATCGTTTTCGTTCTTAAATGCCATTTAAAACTCAGATGTATTGGTGTAAACGGGGCCTGAGTGTTTGTTTTGGTGAGTGGGTTGCTGCTGAGACAGGGGCGGGGTGGAGGATCACGATGCCGGCTCAGCACTGTGATGTCTATTAGACATCGGCGATGGCATCGTCTGTCGACTTAACCCTATAGAGCACTAAGATCGTTGACCATCAGACATTGTTTTGGGTGTTATTTTAAGTTTATTTTAAGCAGTTTATTTACAATTTCATTCATTCATTTTTTATATTTAAATAGTTCATACATTTTTTTATAAAACAGATAGATTTTATTAAAATATATATATTATTATGATGAAAAGCTGGCCATCAAACTGTCAATTAGTAATTATTATATCTTTTTAAATCACAGTTGATCAGAATAACAGCATTTATCATTTGTCATCCAGCCAATATGATGGTTTAGTGTGGTTTAAAGATGAGTGTCAGTGTAAAATGACTGTAAGCGTCTGAGAGACGGCGTGTTCTGTTGTTTATTTTGATCAGTTGTCATTTAAGTCTCTATACGACATTCATATTTGACATTTAGATGAAAAGTCATGAGCAGTTTGCAGAAGAGAAATAACAATACACGTTCCTGTAAATTTCTCATTTCAACATGGAGGATAGCTTGTAGATTGTGCATTTAATGTGACCCCAGTGCACGCAGGCAGCGGAGGGTGGAGCGCTTCATTCGCATGTGGCCTCTGCGTGTTTTTCCACAGAGCTTTGTTTTCTCACATGTTCATTACAGTCATTCATGTCCAATTAAAGCAGCGCTGCTGAAGGTGCACCACCCTCTGCTCTCTGATGAGGATGAGGACGATGTAGTGCTGCTAATTATGGAAAGATGGAGAGAGCCGTTATTGAGAGCGATCTGGTTTGATCCAGTTACACAGAAAACAGGAGACACACACACACACACACACACACACACACAGCCCTCTCCCTTGGCATCGTTACTCTTTCCTGTCTCTAAGTGACTGTGGAGTCGCCATGGAAACATTGTTCCGAGTACCTCCAGAGCATGTGACTGTGGCACATCTGAAGTCACACACACACACACACACAGAGAGAGAGAGAGAGAGAGAGCTGTAGATGTAATATAATTCAGTGTATTGTGTCAGATGATTAGGAAATGAACTATATTTATTCATATTTCATCCATTTGTAAATACCATACATATTAAGGGGTTTAAAGTGAGCACGTCTGCATTAGTTCTACCAGTAATGTTTATATATATATATATATATATATTAGAGATGCGCGGATGGTCTATTATTTCATCCGCAACCGCATCACAAAACTCATCATCCGTACGCCATCCATCCGCACTAACATTTTTGACCAAATTTTAAAACCGCACCCGCCCGTCATCAGCTCTTGGAATTCTCTTGGCAAGGTGCTGTAGACGTGGGAATGACTGCCTTGTTTCTCCCAAAAGGAAAGTAGATTTTCCTCTGCTGATCCGTCTATACGGAAGTTTGTAGATGAAGACTTCTGTACTTCATCCAGAATTAGTGTATCCGATTCCTCCTCTCATTCTGTGAAGTCAGTCCTAGGCTTTTTCGTTGGTGCGCCAGCTATGCGTACAAAAACAGTACAACCGCCCACCACCCGCCCGAATTTAATTAAAATAATATTTTTCGTCACGTCATCTGCCCGATCCGCGGTTTATCCACGGATTCCGCGGCTGTAATCGCCATCCGCGCATCTCTAATATATATATATATTTATATACAACAGTTCTGTCTGGTTCTCAAATCTGATTGGCTGATAGCCGTGTGATATTCTGCAATATCAGAACTCCTACAGCCTCTTTACCCTTTGTGTATTACTCCGCCCACATACAGCAAGCAGACAGTACAGATCTACAGTGTAAAAGATGCACGCTCAGCTGTTTAACTGTCTGCTTATGATTTGAATCCGGAAGAAAGTAGTTCCTCATACAAAAGGGTTTTTGAGACTCTCCATGTTTCAATTTGTTTTATATACACAATTATGCCGTCAAACTGATGTATGAACGCAACATCACATGGGTAGCAGTGCGATATGGCTGTATATCGGCACTAGTGGGGCCACTAAGGCACTCGACCTGCGGCCTCATGCCAACGCACGCCTCCCATCAGTGCTGATTTTTTTATTTTTATTTTTTAAAGGCATGGTGTAGAACATTGTGACCTCATGCAGTGCTTCTTGCACATTCTGAGACTCACTTTACATGGTATATCAATCAGGCAGTGGAGATTATTGATTTATAATGAAATCAGACCTTAAAGGTGGCGATTTTATAATGGCACACAGTTTACTGGAAGCACTTGTACTGGGTTACTGAAAATTAAAAGTACTTCTACGTATACATTATTAGGTTAATCAGGAGTAAGCAGGCAAGTCATTGTATAACAGTGTTTTGTTCTGGAGACAACACTGATATTGCTGAGGGGGCTAATATTGAGCTTAAAATGGCTTTAAATTGCTTTTATTCTAGCCTCAATAAGACTTTCTCCAGAAGAACACATATTAGAGGAAACACTGAACAATTCCTGAATCTGTTCAACATCATTTGGATTTTTTTTTTAATCACCGGAAGGCGAATAACGTAGACTTTCACTGTGTATGTCTACTTTCAATATTAATAACAGTGTGTTTCTGTCCGCAGTGACTCCTCATACCCATATGATCCTGTCCCCTGGCAGCAAGGCCCCAGTCAGCCCGCCGGCTCCCTCTCTGTGGTAACCACAGTGTGGGGGGTAACCAACCCTTCAGCCAGCCAGGTACACTACACTACTGTTACACAACACTATTGTCCTACACTACACTACTGTCCTAGGGTTGTCACGATACTGGAATTCGATAGCCAACCCGCTAACATTTGAGTGCTGTTGAGCGCATTCTGAAATGACTGTGATTGGCTGTGAAGGTCATCAGCTTACCGAACTCACCGCTGTTTATCGAGTGTAACCACAGATACAAGGACCGTGGAGATTCACGTCCATCAGCTGGTTTATCTATAAGCTGATATACGAGCGATCCGCTGATAAATCAAGGCTTTAAAGCACTCCAGTGTCGCTGTATCTGCGTTCACACTCGGTGAGTTCGGTGAACTGATGACCTTCACAGCCAATCACAGTCATTTCTGTTGAGCTTGTGAACACAACGGTTTAAGAACGCGCTCAAATGTTTGCGGGGAATGGATGTTTTTAAAATGTCAGTACTGATATCGTGTCCTACACATCCTATATCCTACACAACACTACTGTTGCACTATATTATTGCTGTGCACACTATTACTGAAGATGTTTGTTCGTCCAGGACACTCTTGAAAAAGAGATAACAGAGTTTAAGAGGTTTTCCTGGTAAAAAATAGGTTAAACAAATGACAAGTATGTCTTCTTTCTCTGTTTCTCATTGTGATTTGGTTCATAAGTAATTACTGTTGATTATTTTTGTCTATTTTTAATTATTATTTGTATTATTTTCATGAGGTAATGGATAACAGCGCAGAATAACAGCTAATGATCCAGGTGCGTGTTGAGTTGTGTGTTGTGCTGATATGTGTGTGTGTGTGTGTGTGTGTGTTGTGCAGGTTTTCGGAGCACCCATGGGTCCAGGAGGAAACTCAGCCGGGGGTCACATGATGCCCGGCAGCAGTCCGGGCATGAACTCGCCCCAGTTCATGAGCCAGCAGGGCTACCCGGAGCCCAACAAAACATACATGCAGCAGGGCATGTACGGCCGGCCCAGCGGAGGATACCCTGCCGGACCCGGATACGGCGGCAGGTGAGAGAGTGTGTGAGTGGGTGAGAATGTGACTGAGTTGTGTGTGTGTCTGTCTAAACACATGGCTAAGTAAAATGTGATATAATATCACAATATAATATGAAACAATAGTTTTGTATGTTGTTGTTATTGTTTTTTGGACTTTGGATCAAATAAATGAAGGCTTGATGACCATCATGATCATTATTATCTTTCATTAATACTGTACAGCACATTATTGTTGACTTCTGAATAGTTATCTGATGATGTTTGTGGATCTGCTTTCATTAGTTACCCCAATAACGGCGCCGGTTCTCTCGGGATGCCTCCTCATGGTGTTCGTCCACCCACTGACTTCACCCAAGCAGCCGCGGCAGCAGCGGTCGCCGCAGCAGCAGCCACCGCCACCGCAACCGCCACCGCAACTGTCGCCGCCTTACAGGAGAAGCAGAACCAGGAGCTGAGCTACGGCCCTGTGAGTCCCCTGACCACGTGTGTGTGTGTGTGTGTGTGTGTGTGTGTGTGTGTGTGTGTGTGTGTGTGTGTGTGTGTAGAGGAATAGCTCTGTCTGTGTTAATGCTCTATAAATCTCTGTCCTCTTATTTAAAGAGACGGCTGATCTAATAATTATACTTCTGTCGTCATTCACTCACTTGTTTTAAACCTGTTTGAGTTTCTTTCTTCCGCTGGACATGAAGGATGATATGCAGGAGGATGCTGGCAATAGCAGACAGCGATTTACATTGTGTTTCTTCAACATTCTGCCAAATATCTTTCAAAACACAGAGATGAATAAAGGGATGGAGAGATCGAGATTAAATGGTGGTAGAGGGAGGGATGGATGGACAGTTAAAGGGTTGGATGGATTGACAGATCGATATTGAGGATAGGTGGATGGCGGAACAGATAGATAAACAGATCAACATTGATGGAGGATAGAAAGATGGAGAGACCGATAGACAGATTTAGATTAATGGATAGACGTGTGAATTGACAGATCATGATTAAATGATGATAGACGAATGCACAGACAGTTGGATGCTAAGATGGACAGATAGACAGATCAAGATAAAATGATAGAGGGATAAATGGATCAATGGATAGATGGACAGATCAAGATTAAATGATGATAGAGGGATGGATGGGTGTATGGGTAGACTTATGTATGAATGGATGGATGGGCAGATGGATAGACAGACGGATGAAAAGATTGAGATTAAATGATAGAGCGATATATGGACGAATGGATAGATGTATGAACAAATGGATAGATGGACAGATCGAGCTTAAATGATAGAGGGATTGATGGACAGCTGAATAGATGTATGAACAGATGGATGGGCAGACAGACAAACAGACGAATGGATAGACAGACAGACTGATAGATGGACAGATTTAGATTATTTGAGAATAGATAGATAGATAGATAGATAGATAGATAGATAGATAGATAGATAGATAGATAGATAGATAGATAGATAGATAGATAGATAGATAGATAGATAGATAGATAGATAGATAGATAGATAGATAGATAGATGGATGGATGGATGGATGGATGGATGGATGGATGGACAGGCAGACAGACAGATTGAGATTATTTGAGAGTGGATTGATAGATAGATAGATGGATGCATGGATATGAATGGATGGACGGACAGATAAACAGATTGAGATTATTTGAGGATGGATGGATGGACAGACGGACAGATAGATAGACAGATAGATAGATAGATAGATAGATAGATAGATAGATAGATAGATGGATGGATGGATGGATGGATGGATGGATGGATGGATGAATAGACGGACGGACGGACAGATTGATCGATGGATAGACAGATTGAGATTATTTGAGAATTGATGGATGGATGGATGGGTCGGTGGGTGGATGGATGGACAGATGGACAGACGGACGGACGGACGGACAGATAGATAGATGGATAGACAGATTGAGATTATTTGAGAATTGATGGGTAGATGGACAGATAGTCATTGCCCCATTTTCTGTTTATTTATTCATTTACATCTTGTTGGCCTCCATCATTGACGTAGTGACTCCTCCTCTTCCTCGTCTTCCTCGTCCTCCTGCTGTGCTCTTTGTCTCCTCCTGCTGGATGGATGCAGATGAAACACTCTCCACTACAGCAGCATGTCTTTCATTCTTGCACTTCAAAAGACGAGTGCAGTGTTTTCTCCTGCTTCTTCCAGCAGATTGCACATGCAGCTTTATCCACACACACATCACAGCCACACAGGATTGATTGTTTACGCCGGTGACCTAGTTGCCGTTTCCCATCATGCCTAGGGCTGAAAGTCAGGGCAGCAGGCACAGATCCAGCCATTGTTACCCGCCACTGATTCTGAAGGGTGTGTGTGTGTGTATGAGAGTGTGTGTGTGAGGGTGTGAGTGAGTTCATATCTGAAGATGTTTAAAGGGTTAGTTCACCCAAACATTCAAATGCTCTCACTCTTTACTCTCCCTCTTAGCAGATATTTTAAAGAATGCTGAAAACCTGTAACCATTGACTTCTATAGTAGTAGCAAATCAAATACTATTGCTGCATCCCAAATCACTTTCTTATACACTTATACTAAATAGTAGTGCATTTGAGCCCTGGCTGGGTCAGTAAGTGTTTCTGTGTGGAGTTTGCATGTTCTCACCGTGTTGGTGTGGGTTTCCTCCGGGTGCTCCGGTTTCCCCCACAGTCCAAACACATGCACTATAGGGGAACTGATCAACAACACTGGCCGTAGTGTATGAGTGTGTGTGTGTGTGTGTGTGTGTGTGTGTGTGTGTGTGTGTGTGTGTGTGTGTGTGTGTGTGTGTGTGTGTGTGAGAATGAGTGTGTATGGGTGTTTCCCAGTGCTGGGTTGCAGGTAGAAGGGCATATTAACTACATTTGAGACTTTTTTTATGTTTCTCTTGATTTTTTTCCCCCGTTTATTAAATTGTATTTAATAATTACCCCAAACTCATTAGTGTGCAGTGATGTTTGCTCTGTGATCCTCAGTGCTTTTGTTAGATGAGTTGATCAGTTTTGTCTTCGGTTCTGACTAGTATAATGTATCTGCACTAGGGATGCTCAAAATAATTGATTAACCGTTAACCGAAAGGGTGCGTTTGTGACCGATTAATGCTATCAGTTAAACGATTAAAATTATTATTTTATATATTTTTAGTTTGGCTGAATAAGGGGCTGATTGAATGCGCCTTTGCGTTAAGAGGGGCATCTTTTGCACGCGGCTCATCCCAGAGCAGAAGTTTGTGTTCTCAAGACAACTACAGAGAACTTTTAAAGAGCTTGGTTTCCGCTACATTCATTCTTCCATGGCAGAAACCAAAACGCATCCCGCCACGGCTACATTACCCGTTCAAAACATTCAGTCATTGTTGTTGTTGTTTTTAATAGCGGATTATAATCGCATCAAAACATATTAAAAGGTAAGTGAATTATAACAGCGCAAACTTTTCTGTAACCGTAGAGTGCTGTGTTTAATCCAACACAATCTCACGGCAATTCATAACTTTTTCATTTAGTGGCTAATTCGTATGAATTCGTACGATCTAATTCGTACAATTTACTACGATTTGCTCATCCCCCAATGACGGTTAGGGTTAGGGGTGGGGTCAGGTGCCACGCCTCCTTTTTAAAATCGTACCATTTCGTACGACTGAACTCGTACAAATTCGTACGAATTAGCCACTAAACTGGCAAAACGTAAAATACTTACGTTTTCTCGTGAGATCAGGCTGGTTTAATCTGTTTAATCCTTTGGCGTTACGTGCTGACTGACTGACAAACTCGACGAAGCTTTCAGTTAAGATGAACACAGTTTCTATAGTTCTACTTTATTTATAGATAAAGTATGGCTCTGCATATAATCACTCTATCTTGCTGGAGTTTATAGCCGTTTCGCTTTACTTCAGGACTCATTAATGCCGCTCTGAAGGTCTGATCGCTGTTTTAAGTTATCCAGAGCTGTATGAATGTACAAATCTTGAATATCATTATATTATTAAATATTACAATTTTATCAACATATACAGCAACACTTTTGCACAATCGATACCCAGCTGATTCAGTCGCTTCATAAGAGGACCACGCCTCTTCTCTTCTTTTTTCCTTGTCAACATAAAGGCAGTGAGGTGCGCCTTTTCAGCCCTGATGCCATTTCGGCTGATGTTGACCTGGATCTGCGTCATAAACGCAACAAATAGGCTTTACCTTTTATTTTACAGCTTATAAAGCATGTATGCACATTAATGCAATATCATATTTAAACAACACAACTGTTTACAAAGAGTCAACATATGCGCGCGTGTTGTCTTTTCATCACGCAGCGCGCACTTGAACCGCGAGGGAGAGAGAGGAAACCATATAGCAAGACATAATCTTTAAAATAATGATTTCTATTAAAAATGTAAAAGGTTTTGTGATTATTATAATAACAGCGGGGCATTAAATAAATGCATATTTTCCGTGGAGCGAGCGATTTGAGGAAGTCTGCTATTTTTATTTGACGGAAGAAAAAAACATATGATTGGAAAAAAACAGCCTATGCCGGTTATTAAAAATAATCAGTCAGTGTTTTCGATTTGTAATATAAATTAATTATTTAAGTGGAAATAATTTAGGGCAGTCCTATTTATTTATTCATTATATAGTCCTATATTATTTATTTGTTATTTAGTTTATTCTGTTCTTCTGTGCTAAACACTGCAGGTGCGTGAAGATGCTCTGTTGTTATGTTCTATTATTAATATGCTAGCATATAAAAATAAATCAGTATTTTAAATTCAATATTTAATGTGTCACACACAAAATAGACACGTCAATTTGTTTAATATAAAATTAATAGTAATCTGACCAGTTAACCGTTAATAACCGATTAATGAGCGGCGGTTGTCGTTTAGCAAAATTAACCGAAATGAGCATCCCTAATCTGCACAGTAATAAACATATATTACTGTGCAGCATCCCGGAGAGAATATTCCTGTAACAGAGAGATCTGCGAGACTCCGTCATGATCAACACTGCATATTCCTTTAATTTTATTTTAATAAATGTAATCAATTTGTCCCTGTCTTTGTCTCTGCAGATGGGCGGAGCGTCCTCCTACAACACCCAGTTCCTGTCTCACTCCGGCCCTCGTGGGCCCCCAGGGATGTCCCCCTCTGGGATGGTGGGCTCCAGACCCCCCTCTATGGGCCCCATGTACACACAGCAGGGCCAGAGGCTCCCGCAGCACCCCGGATACCCAGGGAGTCAGCAGGGGCCGCCGCGCCACCAGCAGGCCCTCAAACGCCCGTACAACTCTGAGGTGGGTGCGGAGATCTGTGCTACCTCCTCATAATGTGCTAGCGGTAGCTCAGTCTGTCCTGTTTCATCCAAAATAAAACAGGGGTAGCGCATGTGTTCAGCTCCAAATGTCTATCAGAGTGAACTTCCACCTTCAGTTCAGGTGTAGGCATGCGAGGAGCGCATTTACATTCATTAATTTTTCCTTTGGATTGGTCTCTATTTCAGAGATCGCCACCGCGGAATGAACCGCCAACTATTCCCACATATGTTTTACACAGCAGCTGCAACCCAGTACTGGAAAACACCCATGCACACTCATTCTCACACACACACTGTTCAGTTTACTTGATCAGTTTCCCTATAGCGCGTGTGTTTAGGCTGTGGGGGAAACCAGAGCACCTGGAGGAAACCCACGCCAACACAGGGAGAACATGCAAACTCCACATAGAAATGACAACTGAGCCACCGTGCCGCCAGTAGCGCATCTTTCCAGCTTTAAATATCTATCGGTAGCACAGATTGTCAGAAGAGTTACCCCTGCTTTTAAATGAGACTCCACTTACAATGGCTGGTGACCTGATCAGTGCACTGACTAGTGAACAAGGGTGCTGATTGAGACGCACTCAAAGAAATATTTAAAAAATAATCTTATAAAATCTATCCTAAACCAGTGATCATGTGCAGCCGAGTCTGACCGTCCGGGAATGACTGTTGTTTTCCTGCAGGGTTTTCCGGGTCAGCAGTACGGCCCCGGGATGGGCGGTGGGGGACCGTACCCTGGGCAGCCCATGCAGTATCACGGCCCCGGGCCCCAGCGCTCTGCCCCGTCCCCATCATACCCCACACACCGCATGCCGCTCCAGCAGCCCAGTATGGCCCAGTATCCTGCAGGACCAGGAAACCCCAGCCAATACTACAAGGTACACACATTTACCACAGTACTACCATGTTTATCAAGAGTAAACCTCAACACACTTATTTTTAATCATTATTATTATTATTTATGTATTTGATCTTGTTCTTTTATTGTTTATTGCTCTTGATGATTTTTATTGTTACAATATTTTTATGATTATAGAAACGTGATAAAGG
This sequence comes from Danio rerio, assembly GCF_052040795.2. Lineage (NCBI taxonomy): Eukaryota > Metazoa > Chordata > Actinopteri > Cypriniformes > Danionidae > Danio > Danio rerio. The sequence goes on from NC_141030.1 coordinate 49,140,257, forward strand.
GACAGCTCTGATTAGCACATGCTGTTTCCTGAAGAGCCGGTGTTATTGTGTGTGCTAGTGTGTATTAGAGAAGTGCACTAGCATCTGATACTCACAGTGAACTTTCAAGAGACAACGAGTCGTCGAGATTTTGGAAGTCCTCATGAAAGAGGAACCGAGCCGCAGGTTAATATTGCAGAGCGAGTTTAGAATTACAGCGGTGGATTATTACTGTAGTGTTCACTAGAGAGTCAACATAACATCAGTGCTGTGGATTATTACTGTAGTGTTCACTAGAGAGTCAACATAACATCAGTGCTGTTTATTATTACTGTAGTGTTCACTAGAGAGTCAACATAACATCAGTGCTGTGGATTATTACTGTAGTGTTCACTAGAGAGTCAACATAACATCAGTGCTGTGTATTATTACTGTAGTGTTCACTAGAGAGTCAACATAACATCAGTGCTGTGGATTATTACTGTAGTGTTCACTAGAGAGTCAACATAACATCAGTGCTGTGGATTATTACTGTAGTGTTCACTAGAGAGTCAACATAACATCAGTGCTGTTTATTATTACTGTAGTGTTCACTAGAGAGTCAACATAACATCAGTGCTGTGGATTATTACTGTAGTGTTCACTAGAGAGTCAACATAACATCAGTGCTGTGTATTATTACTGTAGTGTTCACTAGAGAGTCAACATAACATCAGTGCTGTGGATTATTACTGTAGTGTTCACTAGAGAGTCAACATAACATCAGTGCTGTGGATTATTACTGTAGTGTTCACTAGAGAGTCAACATAACTTCAGTGCTGTGTATTATTACTGTAGTGTTCACTAGAGAGTCAACATAACATCAGTGCTGTGGATTATTACTGTAGTGTTCACTAGAGAGTCAACATAACATCAGTGCTGTTTATTATTACTGTAGTGTTCACTAGAGAGTCAACATAACATCAGTGCTGTGGATTATTACTGTAGTGTTCACTAGAGAGTCAACATAACATCAGTGCTGTGGATTATTACTGTAGTGTTCACTAGAGAGTCAACATAACATCAGTGCTGTATATTATTACTGTAGTGTTCACTAGAGAGTCAACATAACATCAGTGCTGTGTATTATTACTGTAGTGTTCACTAGAGAGTCAACATAACATCAGTGCTGTGTATTATTACTGTGTAGTGTTCACTAGAGTGCTCATGACACCTGTGCTGTTTATTATTACTCTGTAGTGTTCACTAGAGAGTGCACAGGACACCTGTGCTGTTTAATATTAGTGTGTAGTGTTCACTAGAGAGTGCACAGGACACCTGTGCTGTTTAATATTAGTGTGTAGTGTTCACTAGAGAGTGCACATAACACATGTGCTGTTTATTATTACTGTGTAGTGTTCACTAAAGAGTGCACATAACACCTGTGCTGTTTAATATTAGTGTGTAGTGTGCACTAGAGAGTGCACATGACACCGGTGCTGTTTAATATTAGTGTGTAGTGTTCACTAGAGAGTGCACATGACACCTGTGCTGTTTACTATTACTGTGTAGTGTTCACTAGAGTGCTCATGACACCTGTGCTGTTTAATATTAGTGTGTAGTGTTCACTAGAGAGTGCACATGACACCTGTGCTGTTTACTATTACTGTGTAGTGTTCACTAGAGTGCACAGGACACCGGTGCTGTTTAATATTAGTGTGTAGTGTTCACTAGAGAGTGCACAGGACACCGGTGCTGTTTAATATTAGTGTGTAGTGTTCACTAGAGAGTGCACAGGACACCGGTGCTGTTTAATATTAGTGTGTAGTGTTCACTAGAGAGTGCACATGACACCGGTGCTGTTTAATATTAGTGTGTAGTGTTCACTAGAGAGTGCACAGGACACCGGTGCTGTTTAATATTAGTGTGTAGTGTTCACTAGAGAGTGCACAGGACACCTGTGCTGTTTACTATTACTGTGTAGTGTTCACTAGAGTGCACAGGACACCGGTGCTGTTTAATATTAGTGTGTAGTGTTCACTAGAGAGTGCACAGGACACCGGTGCTGTTTAATATTAGTGTGTAGTGTTCACTAGAGAGTGCACAGGACACCGGTGCTGTTTAATATTAGTGTGTAGTGTTCACTAGAGAGTGCACAGGACACCGGTGCTGTTTAATATTAGTGTGTAGTGTTCACTAGAGAGTGCACAGGACACCGGTGCTGTTTAATATTAGTGTGTAGTGTTCACTAGAGAGTGCACATGACACCGGTGCTGTTTAATATTAGTGTGTAGTGTTCACTAGAGAGTGCACAGGACACCGGTGCTGTTTAATATTAGTGTGTAGTGTTCACTAGAGAGTGCACAGGACACCTGTGCTGTTTACTATTACTGTGTAGTGTTCACTAGAGTGCACAGGACACCGGTGCTGTTTAATATTAGTGTGTAGTGTTCACTAGAGAGTGCACAGGACACCGGTGCTGTTTAATATTAGTGTGTAGTGTTCACTAGAGAGTGCACAGGACACCGGTGCTGTTTAATATTAGTGTGTAGTGTTCACTAGAGAGTGCACAGGACACCGGTGCTGTTTAATATTAGTGTGTAGTGTTCACTAGAGAGTGCACAGGACACCGGTGCTGTTTAATATTAGTGTGTAGTGTTAACTAGAGAGTGCACATGACACCGGTGCTGTTTAATATTAGTGTATAGTGTTCACTATAGAGTGCTCATGACACCTGTGCTGTTTATTATTACTGTGTAGTGTTCACTAAAGAGTGCACATAACACCTGTGCTGTTTATTATTACTGTGTAGTGTTCACTAGAGTGCACATAACACCTGTGCTGTTTATTATTACTGTGTAGTGTGCACTAGAGAGTGCACATGACACCGGTGCTGTTTAATATTAGTGTGTAGTGTTCACTAGAGAGTGCACAGGACACCGGTGCTGTTTAATATTAGTGTGTAGTGTTCACTATAGAGTGCACATGACACCGGTGCTGTTTAATATTAGTGTGTAGTGTTCACTAGAGAGTGCACAGGACACCGGTGCTGTTTAATATTAGTGTGTAGTGTTCACTATAGAGTGCACATGACACCGGTGCTGTTTAATATTAGTGTGTAGTGTTCACTAGAGAGTGCACAGGACACCGGTGCTGTTTAATATTAGTGTGTAGTGTTCACTATAGAGTGCACATGACACCGGTGCTGTTTAATATTAGTGTGTAGTGTTCACTAGAGAGTGCACATGACACCGGTGCTGTTTAATATTAGTGTGTAGTGTTCACTAGAGAGTGCACAGGACACCGGTGCTGTTTAATATTAGTGTGTAGTGTTCACTAGAGAGTGCACAGGACACCTGTGCTGTTTACTATTACTGTGTAGTGTTCACTAGAGTGCACAGGACACCGGTGCTGTTTAATATTAGTGTGTAGTGTTCACTAGAGAGTGCACAGGACACCGGTGCTGTTTAATATTAGTGTGTAGTGTTCACTAGAGAGTGCACAGGACACCGGTGCTGTTTAATATTAGTGTGTAGTGTTCACTAGAGAGTGCACAGGACACCGGTGCTGTTTAATATTAGTGTGTAGTGTTCACTAGAGAGTGCACAGGACACCGGTGCTGTTTAATATTAGTGTGTAGTGTTCACTAGAGAGTGCACATGACACCGGTGCTGTTTAATATTAGTGTGTAGTGTTCACTAGAGAGTGCACAGGACACCGGTGCTGTTTAATATTAGTGTGTAGTGTTCACTAGAGAGTGCACAGGACACCTGTGCTGTTTACTATTACTGTGTAGTGTTCACTAGAGTGCACAGGACACCGGTGCTGTTTAATATTAGTGTGTAGTGTTCACTAGAGAGTGCACAGGACACCGGTGCTGTTTAATATTAGTGTGTAGTGTTCACTAGAGAGTGCACAGGACACCGGTGCTGTTTAATATTAGTGTGTAGTGTTCACTAGAGAGTGCACAGGACACCGGTGCTGTTTAATATTAGTGTGTAGTGTTCACTAGAGAGTGCACAGGACACCGGTGCTGTTTAATATTAGTGTGTAGTGTTAACTAGAGAGTGCACATGACACCGGTGCTGTTTAATATTAGTGTATAGTGTTCACTATAGAGTGCTCATGACACCTGTGCTGTTTATTATTACTGTGTAGTGTTCACTAAAGAGTGCACATAACACCTGTGCTGTTTATTATTACTGTGTAGTGTTCACTAGAGTGCACATAACACCTGTGCTGTTTATTATTACTGTGTAGTGTGCACTAGAGAGTGCACATGACACCGGTGCTGTTTAATATTAGTGTGTAGTGTTCACTAGAGAGTGCACAGGACACCGGTGCTGTTTAATATTAGTGTGTAGTGTTCACTATAGAGTGCACATGACACCGGTGCTGTTTAATATTAGTGTGTAGTGTTCACTAGAGAGTGCACAGGACACCGGTGCTGTTTAATATTAGTGTGTAGTGTTCACTATAGAGTGCACATGACACCGGTGCTGTTTAATATTAGTGTGTAGTGTTCACTAGAGAGTGCACAGGACACCGGTGCTGTTTAATATTAGTGTGTAGTGTTCACTATAGAGTGCACATGACACCGGTGCTGTTTAATATTAGTGTGTAGTGTTCACTATAGAGTGCACATGACACCGGTGCTGTTTAATATTAGTGTGTAGTGCTCCTCTTTGCAGGAATGTTGTTTATTCAAATCTAATTTTGAGGTCAGGCTACAGCTTCTCAATTGGGTTTAGATCAGGGCTTTGACCAGGCCACTCAAGTGTTGATTTAGTTTTTCTTCCGTCCTTCAGAAGTGGATCCTCTGCTTGCGGGTGTGCTTTGTCTCTTTTGCGGATCACGTTTTGCCGTTCTCAGTGTTGTAGTGGTGATCAGTGTGCGAGCGTCAGTGTGATCAGATCTTATGTTTGTTGTGTTCGTGAAGCTGATGATTGATGATTGTCGTTTGTTCAGCAGGCGGAGCAGTTTAACGGTCAGGGGAACAACCACAGCCTGAGCTCTGCAGTGACCACTGGAGGATACAGCAGCTTCAACCAGCCCACCGTCAACGGGGTGTGTGTCTGTGTGTGCTGAAACACGAGTCTGCCTGTTAATATTTCACCATGCCGTGAGAGCTGCAGTCGGACTTTAGGTCAAACTCCACTCAGTCTGAATGTGTCGTAAACAGAAAGATGGACAGATAATGTGTTAAACGAGTGACTAATTGCACACAGATATTGATATTGTGCATTCACAGTAGACATATCACTGGGTGGACACTGTTGAGTCTGGAGTATCAGTCAAATGAAGCTTAATAAAATGTAAAATAATAAATTAAATAGAAATAAAATAGAATATTTAAAATTAACAAAAATAAAGAATTTAAATAAATAAATATAAATAAACTTGATCATTTATGTGCGTGCGTGCGCGTGTGTGTGTGTGTATGTGCGTGTGTGTGTGTGCTATTATTATTAAAATATATATTATTTCACAGTAATTGACTAATGACTGCATCTTTACATTTACAATCTGTTAATTATATTGCAATATCATTGTGTTGCTGATGTTGTCCTGTGTGTGTGCAGCCGGGCCGAGCAATGCCAGGATACCCCAGTTCTCCTCTGCCTGGGAACCCCACCCCCCCCATGACCCCCGGCAGCTCCATGCCCTACATGTCCCCCAATCAGGACGTCAAATCCCCATTTCTGCACGACGTCAAGCCCAACATCAGCGCTCTGCAGCCCCCTACAGGTCACACACTGCTGCATTCTAACACACTCACCTATATCTTATGCTTTATTTATCCTGTAAAAAATGCTGGGTCACGTTCAAGTTCATTTATTTATAAAGCACATATATATATATATATACATATTCTACATAAGTTTATATTATTATTATAGATTTATTTTTATTATTTATTTTTTGTATTCATACGTGCATATTATTATTATTATTTTTATTATTATTATTTATAGCCATTATAAAATTTTTATGTTTATTTTATATGTATATCTTTATTTATTATTATTGTTATTATTTATTGTTGTTAATAGTATTATATAATTTTGTATTTACATTTATTATTATTATTTATTGTTATTATTATTATATAATTTTGCATTTACATTAATTTGTTTTTATTATTGCTATTATTTCTATGTTTTATGTTTATATTTATATATATATATTATTATTATTTATTGCTTTTAATATTTATTTTGTATTTATATGTACTTATTACTATTCTAATTATTTTATAGCTATAATTTTTTGTTTATTTTTATAGTTATACGATTATTATTATTGTATTTGTTGTTGTTTTTGCTATTATTAGTATATAAATGTGTGTTTACATTTATTATTATTTATTGCTATTATTGTTATATAATTTTGCATTTACATTAATTTGTTTTTATTATTAATTGCTATTGTTTCTATTTTTATATGTTTATTTATATTTAATATTATTATTTATTGATTTTATTATTATTTATTTTTTGTATTTATATGTACTTATTATTATTATTATGTATAGCTATTAAATTTTTTTGTTTATTTTTATATTTATACTTTTATTTATTATTATTATTATTTATTATTATTATTATTATTATTATATAATTTTGTATTTACATTTATTATTATTTGTTATTGCTATTATTATTATATAATATAATTATTTTTATTTATTGCTATAATTATTATTTATTTTTAATATTTATATTTATTTATTATTATTATTTATTTTTATACTTTTATATATTGTTATTAATATTTATTTTTGATTTGCTGGAATGGGCTGGGTTTGGGTTTGCTCTTTTTTTTTCATTAAAAGCTTTAGTAGTACACATGAATCTGCAAATAAGCGTGAGTGATTGCGTCCTCAGGAAACCCCAGCGATGACCTGCGTCTGACGTTCCCGGTGCGAGACGGTGTGGTTCTGGAGCCCTTCAGACTGGAGCACAACCTGGCCGTCAGTAACCATGTGTTCCAGCTGCGCGACTCCGTCTACAAAACACTCATGATGAGGTCAGAGCACGCTTTTACTGCAGCGTTTACTTCATTACACTGTGAAAATAAGACTTTGCTTACTGTTACAACCACTGGGTGCTCACTGGGAGTGGAGACTCACTGACTAGTGGCCTAGCGAGTGAGTTGTTGCAAGAAGGGATACAGCAACAGACACAAGTTAACAAGAAGTATTTATATTATTTATTAACCCATTAATTGTGCTTTATTAACATCTACCCCAACTCTAAACTCAACCTGAACAGTAATATATGAATTATTGTTGTACAGTGTCACAAAGAAAACATGCTATATTGATGCAAGTGTCCTCAGCTGGATCCCTTCTAGACCTTATCCCAGTATCTTACTGCTAACATTAACATTACTGTCTGATAACAAAAACATGTGTCTTTCCAAACATTCTGCCAACAAATCTTCACTGATTTTGGTATATTTCCCTTACTACACATTTATATTGTGTGTGTGTGTGTGTGTGTGTGATCAACAGGCCTGATCTGGAGCTGCAGTTCAAGTGTTACCATCATGAAGACCGGCAGATGAACACTAACTGGCCGGCGTCGGTGCAGGTTAGCGTCAATGCTACGCCTCTGACCATCGAGCGCGGTGACAACAAGACATCCCACAAACCCCTGTACCTGAAACACGTGTGCCAGCCAGGACGCAACACCATCCAGATCACCGTCACCGCCTGCTGCTGCGTAAGACTGATGCATCACCACCATCAGACTCTAGTAAAAGTGTCTGCAATGCCTTCATCTGTACTTTAAGCAGCTTTGACACAGTCTACAGAGTAAAAAGAGCTCTAGACATGGAGATGAACTGAGTTTGTGTGCTAATGTGTGGTGTTCTGTCCTCTAGTCTCATCTGTTCGTGCTGCAGCTGGTGCATCGGCCGTCTGTGCGCTCAGTGCTGCAGGGACTCATGAAGAAGAGGCTGCTGCCGGCCGAACACTGCGTCACCAAGAGTGAGTGCACGTTACACACTGCCGAGACTTACTTACACACGGTCACCAAGTAGAGTAGTGAAGCAGAGATATATGCAATAGATTGGAAGGGATGCACCAGTAGATCCACCATCTTGGTACAGGGTAATGCTCCTTTTAATAAATTAATTTGGAAACAAGGTGTTGTTATATTTTATTAACATTGTTTGCTGATTTTATTCAACAAAACTAGCATAAGCCGAGTGTTTAGTGCGAGTTGGTGCTGCTTTGCCCTATGATCAGTGCAGGAAGCGACTGTTTTATCATCAATAACGTTACTTGTTGAGCACAAACGTTCATAATCATAGATATAAAAACTAGATGTTGGCTACACGGTTGTATTTTGGAAGAAATACGGCAGTAGAGCCGCCATCTTGGTACAGGGTAATGCTCCTTTGAAATGGATGTGGGACTAAGGTGTTGTCAGATTTCATTTACATTTGTTAGCTGATTTTCTTCAACAAAACTAGCATAAGCTGAGTGTTTAGTGCAGGTTAATGCTGCATTACTTTACGCCCCATTCACACGGGGCTTCAGCGCTTGACTGAAGGCGTGTCTGAAGTTGGGGCTAACTCGATCGTCATAGCAGCGTCAGCCAATGGAATTCAGTCAGCAATAGGCCACTGTCTAGCTGGTGTATTTGCATACAGCAATCTGATTGGCTGACGCTTCCATCTGATTGGCTGACGGATCCACAATGCAGTTCAGCAACGCCTGATGTCACCCATTCAAAGTGAATGGGAAGCGTTGACGCTGAGGTCCCTGTGTGAATGGGACGTTATATTCAGTGCAACTTTGACTGTATTATCATCAATAACATTACTTGTTTAGCACAAAAGTTTGTAAGCATAGATGTAAAAGCTAGATATCACCTACACTATTTTCTATTGGAAGGAATGCATCAGTAGAGCCACCATCTTGGTACAGGGTAATGCTCCTCTGACATGAAGGTGGGACCCAGGTGTTGTCTGTTTTATGTACTTGTTTGCTGATTTTCTTCAATAAAACTAGCATTATTTAGTATTTAGTGTGAGTTGGTGCTGCTTTGCCTTATAGTCAGTGCAGTCAGTCACTCTATTATCATCAATAACGGTACTTGTTGAGCACAAAAGTAAGCATAGATACAAAAGCATAGGATATATAAACCAGATGGAACCTACACTATTGTTGTCTATTGGAAATAATGCGTCAATAGAGGCACCATCTTGGTACAGGGTAACACTCCTTTGAAATGAATGTGGGACTAAGGTGCAGTGGCTGACTGGAGCCATAGATGTATACAAATATAGAAACATATCTATGATCACGAGTCCAAATGTGACTGTTTATACGCATCAGCAGGCGATCAGAAGTTCTTAGCATTCTCCTTGCGCATACACGTAAAGCATAATGGGTAATTTTGCGTTTTCAGAAAACGGTCTATAACCAGCCATTACTTCACTGAGCCGACAGTAATTCCAGCTTCTGGCACGTCAGCGTCTTGTTGTCATATTTCATTTACATTGTTTGCTGACTGCATCATCATCAATAACGTTACTTGTTTAGCACAAAAGTTTGTGACGTACAAAATCGTAAGAAATTAATTCTTACCTATGAAATGTGATGCTTTATGCTTTGTTTTCTTTGTTTGCTAGTCACTACACCTGTGCACAGCACTACAGTCCAGCATCTTCACATTGGCTTTGGTCTTGACTAGTGCGGTTGAGTTTTTTCGTCCTGGGAGCCCTGACCAATATGGCGGCGCTATTGACGCATGCTCAGGGCCCCGTATGCAATATCTAGTGTGTGTATATATAAAGCAGTTGACTTGCACTGTATTTGTTTATTCCTTCTATGGAAGTTTTAATAATCTCCCAATGCTGCAAGTAAATGTTATTTTCCCTTTGAAACAACATGATTTCCCTTACTCCATAGGCAGATTATTTTGCTTGTTTTAATTAAAAACTCACTTCATTTTGACTCATTATTTCCTAAAACAAGACTATATTTTATACGTGTCAAGAAAATACTTCTCCTTTTCAGAATCTTTAGATATTTGGACTAGAAATGAGACAAAAACTCAGTGTAAGAAAAGCAGTGTGTTGAGCTAATAGTCTAAGTTGAGGGTTTGTTAATAACATGAATCCTGCATCAGACTTTATACGCACAATTTACCTCTCGTCCTCCACAGTAAAGAGGAACTTCAGCAGCGGGACCATTCCGGGAACCCCAGGCCTGAACGGAGAGGATGGTGTGGAGCAAACAGCCATCAAGGTGTCGCTCAAGTGTCCCATAACGTTCAGGAGGATCCAGCTTCCAGCCCGCGGACACGACTGCAGACACATACAGGTGAGCAGGAGAACGCCAACACCTGTAGCTGTGTTCACACGCACATTTTTATGCACATTTTGGATTATTGCATAAACTAAGCTTAATGGAAACACAGAAGCGTGCAAAAGCTATAAAATTATTATTTTTTTTTTTAACAGAACAATATATAAATAATATTACTGTGATTAATCGCATTTAAAAGCCTGAAACTTGTAATTTTGTCTATTCAAATGTAAAATTAATGTAAACGCAAGACAAAACTATTTACATTCAAAATATAATAGTTTATTAGAATTTTTGTTTAACTTGTAACACAGATTTCTTCATGTAAACAACAAACCCACAATAAACACTCAAGATCCTGTCTGACAGCCATATTTATTGCAGAAATAAACACACAGGCATGTTAATGACATCTGAATTTCAAAACAATCAATACAATAAAGAAAACACTGATTTCCATGTTGGATTCTAAGTGGACTGCAAAAAATGCCAAAATACAGGAATTACAGATATGGAAAATGAAAAATTATAATAATAATAATAAAGTATTGAATACAATCAATTGATTATGAGTATTGATTTTCAATATTCATTGTAAAGTTGTATTGCTGTAAGTTGAGAACATTAATTATGAAGTAGAAACAGTTTTGCTCAGTCCTCCTTTACATTCAGCCAGTCGCTAAGACAGTCCAGTCTGTTGACATTATCTGGGGACAATGTGGACCTTTTCTTTTGAATGATGTGAGCGGAGAGTGAAAACAGTCTCTCACAAGGAGGATCACTGAATCAGCATATGCATTTCGGTGACTAATTTTGTTGCCACTGGTGCTGCGACAAGGACGTAAGAAGCATCAAGCGGTACATCAAAGGCTCATACAGGTTGTGTCACACCAAAGACTAATTCTAACAGGGACTTTGGTCACACCCTCTCTAAACATTTAAACAATTATAAGGGATATGGACGCTGAAAACTGTGATGCTTAGGCATTTGTTCTTGTTGCTAGGAAAGACACACACACTCACACACACACACACACACACACACACTATACGCGCAGGATAGCACAGCCAGAGTGACTCCCTTCAGATTCATCACGCATGATCGTGTTCATCAACTTTGCTTAAACTAAGCGTTCTAAAGTATGGCTGTATTTCACAAGGATTCTGACACAACAACGCAAAGCAGCCGCTTTACAAAACTTGCGTTTAAGGGGGAAACACAACAGAATTTTACTGAGTACATTTACATGGACACCAATACTCCGCTTTTAATATGATTAAGATAATACTCTGATTAAGAGTCGACCATGTAAGCAGTGATTTTTGATTACCTTAAGGACCACCGAGTCTCGAACTGCGGAAGTTTTTCTTTCCGTTCGCCATGCGGTGTCAAATTACATTAAGACAGAAGTCGAGAGATTAAAAATGAAACATACGAAATTATATGAAACTCTGGAGGAGACGCTGGAGAGCCTGGTGATGCGACATTGTTTCATACTGAAACTGTCCTTCTAAAAGTGCTTCCTTGGTCTTATCCATATTTCTTTGCATGTTGAACACATCGGCCACAACAGGAGAAAAAGAAATGTGTTAATTGCGTTCATTTTCTTTAACGCATTAAATATTTCAAATTAATGGCATGTGTTTAACGCATTAATTTTGACAGCACTAATAAATATAAAACAAATATTCAAATTACTGTGATATTACAAAATAGGCTAAATGAACAAAACCTCAGAGACGGTTTCAGCTCACTCTTTCTGGCTAAACAGCGCTCGTCTTCCCGTCGGTAACCTTCTATGACCCTTAAAAATATCTTTTGAGAGATTTATTTTTACATGCACGAACAACTGAACATTGCCTGGTTGACCTTCTGTGAGAGGAACAATACATTCACTTATATATCCATTTAATTTATTTTGTATTTGTTTATTGTTGTTTTATGCCATATTACAGCTGTGGGTGAGCTTCTGTGCTAATAATGTGTGTTTCCCGCAGTGTTTTGACCTGGAGTCGTACCTGCAGCTCAACTGTGAGAGAGGAACCTGGCGCTGTCCTGTGTGCAAGTGAGAAACTCCTCCTGCTTTTATCCTCCTTTTCTGTTTATTATTGACTCTGGCAAAATGACAATAGAGGTTACAGAACAATGAGCAAACAAACACAACAGCAGCAACATAGAGCAATATGCTGATGTTTTCCACAGCCTATATGTAAATAACACAATAGAAAGAGGGGAAAGTATTGAAGTATTAATATTAAATTATTGCTAAAACTATTCTCATCCCATGTGCCAAGAGCCAGTATCTGTGCCTGACAATCCGGTTGTCATGGTCCTAACCTTTGACCACCGCCCGTTCCACAATGCACTGGCCCCTTACGGCTCCCCCTGCAGGTGGTGGGCCTGCAAGAGGATGGTCCCACGTTGCTCCTTTGGGAGCCCCAATCCCAGGCCTGGCTTCAGGGTGGGGCCCCGGCTGTGTCATACCGGGCTACATCACAGCATCAGAACCTCAAAGTTCGAGGCCATGGTGCTCAACCGGAAAAAGGTGGTCTGCCATCTTCAGGTTGGAGGAAAGTCCTTACCCCAGGTGGAGGAGTTCAAGTATCTCGGGGTTTTGTTTAGGGATGGAGCATGGGATTGACAGGCGGATTGGTGCAGTAATGCGGTCAGTGTACCAGTCTGTTTTGATAAAAGAGCTGAGCCGAAACGCAAAGCTCTCGATTTACTTGGTCAGTCTACGTTCCTACTCTCACCTATGCTCATGAGCTTTGAGTCATGACTGAAAGGACAAGATCTCGGATACAACAGCGAAATGAGTTTCCTCCTCAGGGTGGCAGGGCGCTCTCTTATAGACAGGGTGAGCAGCTCTGACACCTTGGAGGAGCTCGGAGTAGAGCCGCTGCTCCTCCACATCCACAGAAGTCAGCTGAGGTGGCTCGGGCATCTACCTAGGGAGCTGTTCCCAGCATGCCCACCGGGATGACCCAGGACATGCTGGAGGGACTATGTCTCTCAGCTGGCCTGGGAAAGCCTTGGGATCCCCCTGGAGGAGCTGGAGGAAGTGTCTGGAGAGAGGGAAGTCTGGGGTTCTCTCTTAAGACTGCTGCCTTTGCGGCACGGCCCCTGAAAAGCAGATGAAAATGAGATGAATGAATAATGCTGATATGATTAGGCCTCCTGTGAAATTGTAATTATTTTAATATTTTTAAGTGCTGTTTAATGGAGAGATTTATTTCTACATGTTAATCATAACAGTGTTAATAACTCATCTCTAATAACTGATTTATTTCCTCTTCTCCATGATGACAGCACATAATATTAGCCTAGATATTCTTCAAGACACTAGTGTTCAGCTTACAGTGACATGTAAAGGCTTCACTAGGGTAATTAGGGTAAAGTTAGGGTAATTAGGCAAGTCATTGTATAACAGTGGTTTGTTCTGGAGACAATCCAACACTAATATTGCTGAAGGGGTGAATAATATTGAGCTTAAAATGAGTTTAAAACAATTAAAAACTGCTTTTATTCAAGCCCAAATAAAACAATTAAAAATATTAGAGGAAACACTGTAGAAAAAGCTCTGAATCTGTTCAACATCATTAATATCTGAGAGAGAATAAACATTTCATCTATATTTCTCTACACATTGTTGTTGCTGTTAATCTTCTTGCTATTTTATTGTGCTTTTAAAATGAAGTAAATCATGTTTATGTTGAATATTGAGGAGTTCTGCTGTCTGAAATAAATTCTAAACTTGAGGGTTTTAAGTATTTGCCGTTCATCTCTTCATGCAGTATAAGCTGATGTGTTTAGATTTATTCGAGCTCTTGTGTTGTCTGCAGTAAAACCGCTCTGCTGGAGGGGCTGGAGGTGGACCAGTACATGTTGGGCATCTTGATCTACATTCAGAAGTAAGCTTTTTTTCTTTACTTGAGTTTGTTTACACCATCAGAAGGTTTTCTTGTCAATAATCTTAACGTCTGTCTCGTCTAAACACTGTTGAGTTGCTGAATGTTGAAAACTGTAGGTCAGATTAATCACTGTTGTATTTAGATTTCTGCCGGTATCAGATGTTTTAGTTACGATTAATTGCTGAAGATTTTATAACGATGTAGGACAGAGGTGTCCAAAGTCTGTCCTGCAGGTTTTAGCTCGCACTTGCCTCAACACACCCTGCACAGATGTTTCTAGAAAGCCTAGTAAGAGCTTGATTGGCTAGCCCAGGTGATTGGCTAGTCCAGGGGTTGGATCTAAACTTTGCAGGACACCGGCCCTGCAGGACAGAGTTTGGACACCCCTGATGTAGACTCTTATAACTTAAAGCTGCAAAATAAATTATACTGGGAAAAAAGCTCTTCTTATTGAGAGATTTTGTCTTGTTTTTAGTCCAAATATCTAAAAATTCTTAAGTAAAAAAGCAAGACATGTGCATAATAAAACTTTCTAGACAAGTGCAAAAATGTAGTGCTGTTTTCAGAAATAATAAATCAAACTGCAGTGAGTTTTTAATTAAAACAAGCAAAATAATCTGCCAATGAAGCTAGCTTGTTTCCAGTTTGAGTTAAGTTTACTTCTCTTCCTCCATTGTCAGATTGTTTTGCTTGTTTTAAGGTAAACCTCTTCATTTTGGCTCATTATTTCTGAAAACAGCACTATATTATTGCACTTGTCTAGAAAATCCGTCTTGATTTTGAGATATTGGACTAGAACTAGGCATTGCAAGGTTTTTTTGCAGTGCATGTGTCTAGCGGATTGTGTATGTTCAGTTGTTGATCCTCTTTCTCTGTGTGTGTTCAGTTCAGACTATGAGGAGATCACCATTGACCCGGTGTGCAGCTGGAAGCCTGTCCCGGTTAAACCAGACCTGCACATTAAGGAGGATCCGGACGGGCCGGCCCTGAAGCGCTGTCGAACCCTGAGCCCCAGTCACATGATCCTGCCCAGCGTGATGGAGATGATCGCAGCGCTGGGTCCCGCATCCTCGCCCTACCAGAGTCTGCCAGCAGGGGGCAGCAGCAGCACGCCCGACTATCCCAGCCAAGGTGTGTGTGTGTGTGTGCGTGTGTGTGTGCGTGCGTGCATGATGAAAACAAACTAAAACCTATTAGTCAAGTGATGTCGAGCTTTATTGTCTAACTGCTTCATGTGTGGATAAACTCTGGACAGGACCACGGTGCTACATGAAGAAACCTGATCATAAACACTAGGGATGTCCCGATTAGATCTAATATAAAAACAAACAGCAGCTCGACTTAAAATACCCGGCAGGCAATCCCAAATGTACATATCTCACAATTTGATATGACAAAGTTGTCATCATCAACTTTAGAATACCTCTAGACCACAGACACACTCGCGCTGTCCACTTTAAGCTACTTCTGTCTTCTACTTTGCCAGTGTTTAACCAATAGCGTCTCTGCAGTAAAGTGATGTCATGCCGCACACGGTGCTGTTTCTGTGTGAAGTTAAGACAGAGAGAGGTCTAACTCTGTGTCCCGCATAACTGTAGATGTGTTAAATAATAATGAGATGTGCATATATCCTGATCGGGAGGTAACGTCTGAAACCGCATGATCCGGCCTGATTTCCGTTCAAGTGATCGGATCTGGACATCCCTAATAAATAAAACAACACTGGACATAAGACGATTTTAAAATATTGTAACTATTCTAAATGTAATAATCAATCTGTAATAGTAAAGACTATTTCATTAAAATGTGCATGTAAACTGGAAACAGAAAGCTTCCCCTACATATATCCACATCTGATGAGGGATGAGAACATTGCCCTGCTGAAAAATCCAGCTTAAACCAGCTTAGGCTGGTTGGCTGGTTTTAGCTGGTCGACCAGGCTGGTTTTAGAGGGGTTTTTGCCATTTCCAGGCTGATTTCCAGCCATCTCCAGCCTGGTCTTAGCTGGTCAGCCTGGAAAATGACCAGCCAAATCCAGCTAAAACCTGCTTGACCAGCCTGGTTTAAGCTGGACATGGCTGGTTTTGGCTGGGCTCCCAGCTTGGCTAGGCTGGTCAAGCTGGTTTTAGCTGGTCATCTCCCAGCCTGACCAGCTAAGACCAGGCTGGAAATGGCTGGAAACCGGCCTTGAAGTGGCCAAAACCCCTCTAAAACCAGCCTGGTCGACCAGCTAAAACCAGCCAACCAGCCTAGGCTGGTTTAAGCTGGATTTTTCAGCAGGGTGGAACTGGAGAAAATCAGAGTCTCCCTAAAAAAGAGAAAGAAGACACGTTTGATCAGATCTGATGACCTTTCATAGATTATTTTAAAGACATAAATTCTACAGGAGATCATTTATTCTCGTCTTCCTTCTTTTTTTTTTGGCCTGGGCTGATCACATGCTTGATTTAGAGACCAAGAGACGGCGTTAAAGGATAAAAGCACCATCTTTAGAACTTGGAGTAGCCACTGTGTCTGACTGCGCCGCCATCTTGGATCAGATATTGACTGCAGATCTTGATGTTCAGCTCTGATTTAGTGACTGTCTGATGTTTTTGCGGTGTCACACATGCTGATGCAGGCCTCAGTAAGCTGTATTGAGGAGCTGTGTGTGAGATGCATTGATGTATATCTGCGGTGTGTTTCTCAGGTGGTTCGGGATACTCCAGCCAGCCAGGCTTTTCAGATTTCCCCAACGCCCCCGGCACCCCGACCCTGGGGGAGTTCACCCCTGGCCCCCCACCCCTGTCTTACCAGTCTGACCTGCCCAGTGGACTGCTGACCCCCGAGAAACCTGTGGGACACCCAATGCCCGGACAGGTGTGCCTATATATCTGTATATTCATCTGTCTGTCTATATATCTATCTATCTGTTTGTGTGTGTGTGTGTGTGTGTGTGTGTGTGTGTGTGTGTGTGTGTGTGTGTGTGTGTGTGTGTGTGTGTGTGTGTGTGTGTGTGTGTGTGTGTGTTTGTGTGTGTGTTTGTGTGTGTGTGTGTGTGTGTTTGTGTGTTTGTGTGTTTGTGTGCGTGTGTGTGTGTGTGTGTGTATATAAGCCTGTCTGTCTATCCATCTGTCTATATATCTTTTCGTTTGTCTATATATCTATCATGCTGTCTATATATTTTTTCGTCTGTTAATTTATGTCTGTCTATATATCCGTCTTTCTGTCTATATAACTGACATTGTCTATATATACATCTGACTGTTTATATATCATCTGTCTGTTTATATACCTATCCGTTTGTCTATATATCTATCCGTCTATTTATTTATATCTCTATTTTTCTGTCTGCCATATATAAGTCTGTCTTTTTATCTGTCTTTCTGTCTTTATCCGTCTGTCTATATATCTATCAGTCTATCTATATATCCGTCTGTCTGTTTACATATTGTCTATCTATATAACTATCTGTCTATCTATATATTCTCTATCTATATATCTGTCTATATATCACTCTGTCTATCTGTCTGTCTTTATATCCATCCTTCTATCTGTCTATATATCTATCTGACTGTCTATAAATTCATCTGTCTATATATCATCTGTATCTGTTTGTCTATATATATATCACTGTCTATATATTTTTCTGTCTGCCAATATACATGTCTGTCTATATATCTGTCTTTCTGACTATATATCTATCAGTCTATTTATATATCCATCGGTCTGTCTGTCTATATATTGTCTATCTATATATCTATCCATCTGTCTATATAATATCCCTCTGTCTATCCGTTTGTCTTTATATCCATCTGTATGTCTGTCTATGTCTATCCGACTGTATATGTATTCGTCTGCCTATATATCATCTATTTGTTTGTCTATATATTTATCTGTTTGATTATATATCTATCTGTCTGTCTATATATCTCTCTGTCTATGTATATATCAGTCTGACTGTTTAAATATAGTCTGTATATCTGTCTGTCTGTCTATATATTGTCTATCTATATATCTATCTGTTTGTATATATGTATCTGTCTATTTATCTCTGTCTTTTTATATATTGTCTGTCTATATATTTATCTGTCTGTCTATATATTGTCTATCTATATGTCTATCCGTCTGTCTATATATCCCTGTCTATTCATCTGTCTTTATATCTATCCGTCTGTCTATATACCTATCTATTCATCTGTCTGTCTGTCTATATATTGTCTATCTATATATCTATCCATCTGTCTATATAATATCCCTCTGTCTATCTGTCTGTCTTTATATCCATCCATATGTCCGACTGTCTATATATCCATCTGTCTATATATATCATCTGTCTGTTTGTCTATATATCTATCCGACTGTCTATATATCCGTCTGTCTATATATCATCTAACTATTTGTCTATATATCCGTCTTTCTGTTTATATATCGTCTATATATATATATATATATATATATATATATATATATATATATATATATATATATAAATATATATAACTGTCTGTATATTGTCTATTTATACATCTATCCATCTGTCTATATATCTATCCGTCTGTTTTTATATCCATCCATTTGTCTATATACCTATCTGTCTGTCTGTGTGTCTGTATATCTATCTGACGGTCTATATATATATAAATCTGTATATGCTATATAGCTTTTTTAACTCTGTCTGTTTTGCTATATATATATATATATAGTGACCCTCAGCTTGAAGAGTTTAATGTGCTTCACTGTCACCCCCGTATGTCTCTCCATATAAGAGCTGTTGCGTGTGTGTGTGCGTGTGTGCGTGTGTGTGTGTGTGTCACCTGCAGCTGCTGCTCTTCAGCATCACACCTGCTCTAAGCACAGATTGAGTGTTTTCCAGCTTTACTGACTCTCTTTTTCTCTCTCCAATAAAGATGCCTCACTCTAGTCGCATGGATCCTTCCCACAATCCCCTGCAGCAGCAACAGCAGCAGCATCAGGCTCTCCACGGGAGCTCCAGCATGGGTCCCGGGGCCCCGATGCACTCCCGCGGGCCCTCCCAGAATCCCCGCATGCACACAGATAGCTTCGGACTCGGGGCCCCTGGGGGACCAGGCGATGTTTCAGAGCCAGCCCTCGATGTAAGTCACAATCAGTCATCCGTGCAGATTTATAATAGGTAACGGATAAAGCACATCCAGCTGTTAGTTATTGCAGAATATAGCCTAAGTTAAAAAATCTGCCAATGGGGTGAGCAAAATAATCTTACGTCAAAAGAAAAAATAAGATTATTTTGTTTACCCCATTGGCAGATTATTTTGCTTGTTTTAAGGAAAAACTCACTTAATATTGGCATATTATTTCTCAAAACAAGATTATATGTTTTTGCTTTTTGATATAAGAAATTTTAGATATTTAGACAAGAAACAAGATAAAAAATCTAAGCAAGAAAAGCATTTTTTGCAGTGTACATAAATATAAACACCTTCATGCCTTTATCTCGGGAGGCTTTTTTAGTTTATTCATAACAATTAGTGTCTGTATAATGTTATTAATATTATCAGTATTATTTATTATATGCATATTTATATTTGTTTTATTAAAAACAAGCTTAGATTTGTCCACCTGTCAGGTTTTAGACCATATGGGGCACAGCATGTGTATTAGGATATAACTCAGGTTTTTGAGCACACTTATTTATTATTGTTCATTTATTCCTTTGCTGGAAATTAGAACTGATCTAGAAATAGTTTGAAACAAATCTTTGCGCTTAACAAACTAAATTAATTATGTAGGCTAATGGATGTCTGTGTACAACACATTTCTCTATCCACGAGAGTGAAAGTAGATAATGAGGAGGCCTCATCTCTCGTTCTCGCGCTGCGGATGCTCTGTTCAACTGTTTTCTCTCTAGTGAAGCGTTCAGTTTTAGTCGTCATGTAAATAGCAAATGCACTATGGCACGACACAACTGACTCTTAAGGCTGATTTATACTTCTGCGTCAAACGCTGGCGTATGCTACGGCGCTGACGCATAGCCCTTCGCAACGACGCGTAGCCCAAGCTCTGTGATTGGGTGGCACAGCTGGACGCGAGCCTGATGGAGCGATTTTTTTTTTTACAAGTGTGGAGTCTCGTGAAGGAGCTCCGGATGGAAAGTTTTGTTCTGTGTTTACTTCATAGTTAAAGTTGTTTCTCGTCCGCCGGTTCCTGCCTCAAAATGAGCGAGTTTGAGTCACTTGTACATCCAGCAAGTGTTCAGGAAAAGCAAAACAGCAGCGAAGAAACTCTACACAGAGGAACATTTACACCTCACTGCCCACTAGCGTTTCGGAAGTGTTAATGCAGACCAACAGAGACAGCAGCAGAAGTATAAATGCACAGCTGCGCGCGTTGCCTGCGCCGTGAGTTACGCCGGTCACTTGATGCAGAAGTATAAACCAGGCTTTGAAGGGAATGGGAGATGAGACTCTGATTGGTTTATTCTCAAAACACACCTATAACTCATTAAGAGAATAAGCTCAACCCTGTTAGACCATGCACCACGGCGCAAAGCGGATTTTTCCATTCTTAAAATAGCAAAAGTGGATTCTGACACGCCCTTAATGCGTTTGCGTCCTGCACTTTGCACCTGGATTGTCAAAATAGAGCCCATAGTAAATAAGAACCGGTTATAAATCACTAAAAAGCAGCTGTGTAGTCTGGTTAAATCAAACGTTCAAAAATCCTGCTTGAGTTCATGTCTTATGCGAACCAATTTATAATCATTCCAAGTATATTAAAAACATGAATCAACATTTAATCAGTTTCATAGTCGATATTTAGGCAGTGTTATAGTCATGCATACATAGTGTGCCTACATAGTCATGCCTACAGATTGTCTCTCGTTGAGCAGTGAGTTCAGGCAAAGCTCCTCCAGCTGGTCCAGATGCTTTACACATAAATACTTCTGTATAAATGTTCATCACTAACCTTTCATCGACATGATTTGATCATAACAGCAAATCAATAGCGAAATAGCCTACTGTAACGTCTGCAGTTGTATAAAATAAATAAATAAATGAACATATATGACACACACAGACCCTTTTAGTCTCTGGTGTGATACCAATTACAGATAAACTACACGCAGCAGACATTTAGTCCTTATTTAGGTTCAAAAACAACACACAATATAGCCCACAGTCAGAGCAGACCTCTCCTCTGTGTGTGTAATCTTCAGCAGCACATGTAGACTCTGTTAGAGAGTAACTCCATCATTCAGAGTTCAGAATAGTCCAGAAGCTGATGATAATAGTTAAACATGGCAGTGTGTTCATGTTGTAGGTTGCAGACACATCATTGGCTGCTGTTTTCCGGTTTCTCCTTTGTTTTTTCGGGCTTCACTCTCGCGTTTGTCTCGTTTTGACAGGATCAGATATCTGAGCGCTTTAATGATCACGTGCACGTTATTAATATGAGCTCAAAACGTTTGTTCCTTCAAATATAGATGCGCTGCGAGCTCTCTAGAGAACGTGAAACTGCTCGCGCTTAGACAGGCTCGTAAAACAACAACAGGACACGGCAGATTTTGTTCTTGGCTTTGTGGCTGTTCATCAAGACAACGATAAGGTTTGTTTAAGCTTGAGTCGACCATGGCTCGTTATTATATGTATATATTATTACAGTGTAATGTCTCGGCTGTGTATTTAAAAATGGAGCTTCCTTTGTTTTCATTCTCCAACTTTCTTCTCCAGTCGCGACGCATATCTGTAAACCAATAGCATTCATCTGCATGTCTAGCTCCGCATTATGGTAGCAGTTGGCCCAATTTGCAAAGGGTGACTAAAAAGTGGTAGGGTGCGCTTTTAGATACCCTTTACAGTGGAAACGGCCATAAAAGTGTACCGAACCACACCGTACCACTAAGTGGAAACGGGCCATTTAGCATCAGAACGTCAGAGTACACAAGTGGCTTTTTGTGTCTCATATAATTAATGTCATTTGATCAATCAGACATCACAATCTTTAGATTGAAAGTATAGAGTTTAACAATAATATAACAAAAACATGACAATTTTATACTTATTCTGTAGGGGGGTGTAAACTTGTGCATGCATCTTTTTCATTAGCTAATTTGGGAAGACACTTGAACAGAATCAAAGTAAAAAACTTTTACACTCACCCTGACTCTCATCAACAAACGCACCAATTTCTGACCCAATCAGAAGATCTGATGTGTAGAAAAGGCCAGAGAGAAGCTCGTGACTTTTAGCTTGTGAAGAAAGGCCTGGAATGAAGACACTTATGTGTGCATAAACTTTTCTTTCTTTGAGAAACATTCATTGTTTGGTCTTCGTCTTCTGATGCGCAGCTCATTTTTTAGGGAAGAAAAACACCACAGTAACTCCTCCTAACACTCAACTCCACTTCTCTGATCGATATCTGTGCAAGTTTATCAGCAGCTGATGATTTGTTTTCACATTAGATGGAAACGCTGCTTTATTCGCTGATGTTTTATGCGATATTCCAGTTTTTCTCACACATCTAATTGACATCTTGTGTGTTTTCCTCTTTGTCTTCCAGCTTCTCCCAGAGCTGACGAACCCAGATGAGCTGCTGTCCTACTTGGGTCCTCCAGATCTTCCCAATAACAGTAACGATGATCTGCTGGCTCTGTTCGAGAGCAACTGAACCGTCCGGCGCTCCTCCACCGTCCAGCAGTCCTCCATCCAAGCCAAACACACATCCCATTGCGTCTGTGCACGGTTTCCTCCTGAGACTGGACCGCAGTGACTCTTGGGAAGGTGCAAGGAAGATGGCTTTTATTTTTCCTCCTGTGACGATGTTACTGTCCGACTGCTTCTCTGAACTCTGAACTTCAGTCGCTCCAATCATTTGTAGAAAGACGCACATCTCGCTTTACACTCGTGTGGTGTAGTAAAGGACATTGTGTGTGTGTGTGTGTGTGTGTGTGTGTGTGTGTGTGTGTGTGTGTGTGTGTGTGTGTGTGTGTGTGTGTGTGTGTGTGTGTGCGTGTGCGTGTGTGTGTGTGTGTGTGTTGAGGATCAGGTCATTGCTTGTTTTTCTTTTCACTGCGGCTCCTGTTTTAAATCTAAATTAGATGAGGAATTGTGATCTCGTAATGCTGGATTCACACCAAACACGTAATTAAGTAATCGATATAAAAGTAAATTAAATATAATGGTAATGCAAACGATTGAACTATATCGAATTATGATGGCAGATAAAGCTGTGAGTGGTGTTGTAACCACAGCTGCAGAGTATTGGATTACATGTAACCTGGATTACATCTGTTTTTTTTATCGTACACCAGCACTACTTTGACAAGATTGAAGTACATAAGAACATATTGTAGAATAACGAACGAAAACTTCACATTGAGACAATACAAAACTATGTAGTTTTAAATTTAAATCATTAAATAGGATTTTTCATGTCATTATTGGATCGATAACTAAAAGCGAAGTACTCTAATGCTGGATTCAGAACAAACACGGAATTAAGTATTGAATATAAAGTTAAATTACATATAATGTTAATGCAAACATTGACGAATAATCACAGCACAGTGCAAATGTCGCAGATAAAGCTGTGAGCATTATTATAACCACAGCTGGGGAATATCGAGTTACATGTAACCTGGATTACATTAGTTTGTTTATTCGTACAGCAGCAATTTACGACTACTTCATGACATTATTGAAATAAATAAGAACATATTGTATAATAATGAACGAAATCTTCACATTGAGACAAAACAATATAGTTTTACATTAAAAACACTAAATATGAATTTTCATGTCGATATTGAATTAATAACTTACAGCGAAGTACTCTAATGCTGGATTCAGAACAAACTCTGAACTAAGTATTCAATATAAAAGTAAATCACATATAAAGTTAATGCAAACGCTTAAACAGTGGCGAATTATCACCGCATGGTGCGAATGTTGCAGATAAACCTGTGAGCTCTACTGTAACCACAGCTGTGGAGTATCGGATTGCATGTATACTGGATTACATCTGTTTGTTTAACATACTACGTTGACTACTTTGACAAGATTGAATTCGATATGAACATATTGTATAATAACGAATGAAAACTTTACATTGAAACAATAAAAAAACAACATAGTTTTACATTTAAAAACATGATTTTTTATTTTTCTTGTCGATTTAGCATCGATGACTTCCATCAAAGTACTCGGAATTAATGCGGAGTTAAAGTTAATGCAAAAAGTTGAATAGTGGCGAATTATCACCGCACAGTGCGAATGTCGCAGATAAATTTGTGAGCGTTACTGTAATCACAACTGCGGAGTATCGGATTACATGTTACCTGGATTACATTTGTTTGTTTTTCGTACACCAGCAATTTACAACTATTTCATGACTACAATGAAGTAGATAAAAAGTTTTTGTATAATAATAATAACAAACGACAACTTCACATTAATAAGAGACAACGCAAATGTTTTTAAATTTGTCATTAACAACATTAAATCTGATTTTTCATGTCAATATAGGGTCAGCAACTTCCATCAAAGTACTCTAGTG
The DNA here is from genome assembly GCF_052040795.2 of Danio rerio. Classification (NCBI taxonomy): domain Eukaryota; kingdom Metazoa; phylum Chordata; class Actinopteri; order Cypriniformes; family Danionidae; genus Danio; species Danio rerio. The sequence goes on from NC_141030.1 coordinate 49,164,966, forward strand.
CTGGATTCAGACCAAACTCGGAATTAAGTTTTTAATATAAAAGTAAATTACATATAAAGTTAATGCAAGTGCTCAAATAGTGGTGAATTATCACCGGTGCAAATGTTGCAGATAAAGCTGATAGCGTTACTGTAACCGTAACTGCGGAGTATTGGATGACCTGTAACCTGGATTACATTTGTTTGTTTAATACATTGTAATATAGATAAGTTCATATTGCTTAATAATAACAACGACAACTTCACATTAATATGAGACGATACAAAAAATTTACATTAAAAACATTAAATATGAATTTTTTATGTCGACATTTGATCGATAACTTGAAGCGAATTTATCGATCTAATGTTGAGTACAGATTGAATGTGGAATTAAGTATTCAATATAAAAGTCAATTACATACAATATTAATGCAAACGCTCAAAAAGTAGCGAATTATCACAACACGACACAAACTTTGCAGATAAAGCTGTCAGCGTTACTCTGACCACAGCTGCAGAGTATCGGATTACATGTAACCTGGATTACATTTGTTTATTTATTGTACATCAGCAATTTACAACTACTTCAAGACAATATTGAAATAAATAAGTAAATATTGTACAATAATAATAATAAAGACAACATCACAATAATAACTTCACATTAATTAACAATAAAATTTTAAAACATTTTACATTAAAAACATTAAATATGATTTTTCATGCCAATAACTTAGAGACAAAAAACTGTAAGGCTGGATTCAGACCAAATGTGGAATTAAACATTTAATAAAAGTCAATTACATGTTAATGCAAAATTTAAAATAGTGGCGAATTATCACTGCGCGGTGCGAATGTTGCTGTGAGCTTTACTGTAACCACAGCTGTGGAGTATCGGATTACATGGAACCTGGATTACATTAGTTTGTTTATTGTAATGTGGATAAGTACACATTGCATAATAAAAACAACGACAACTTCGTTAATAAAAGACAATTTAAAATAATACATTAAATATGATTTTCGTGTTGATATAGGATCAATATAAAATGAGTAACTAAGTATTCAATATAAAAGTAAATTACTTATAAAGTTAATGCAAACGCTTGAACCGAGGCGAATTTTCAGAGTGTGGTGCGAATGTCGCAGATTAAGCTACGCGTTCTGACCGGAGTATCGAATTACATTAGTTTGTTCATTGTACATCGGCATTTTAAGACTACTTTGTGACTGATCGAAGATTGATATAGATAGAACATATTGCGTAATAATAACAACAACCTCAAATTATTAAAAGACAATACAAAATAAATACATTAAATATGATTTTTCACGTTAATATATGATTAAGAATTTCCATCAAAGTGCTCCATGCTGGATTCAGACCAAATGCGGAATTAAGTATTCAATACAAATGCAAATTACATATGAAGTCAATGCAAATGTGAAAATAGAGATAAATCATTGCTATAGGTATGAACAACGCTGAGTTTGCCATAATTGTGTCTTGCGTTCATATTCAAATGATTGAATTACACAAAAAAAAAGTTTGTAAAGGGAAAAACATCACGTGAGTGAACTAGAGCGAGTGACGCAGTGTTGCGTGATTGATGTGAACCCAGCATAACTTCACACACAAACACCGATTCTCTTAAAGAGACAGTTCACCCCTAAATTACAAGTGTCATCATTTACGCAACCTGTTTGGGTTTTTCTATTGAACACAAAGGAAGATAAACTGAAGAAGGCTTTTAGCTCATAATATGGATGTTGATGGATATGTTTTTCAAGATTATCTTGTTCGACAGGATGAAGAAACTTGAGTTGTGAGCAAATGATGAGGAAATTTCCTTTTGGCTGAACTATTTCTTTTACACACTGACAGAATTCTCGATTATTTAATCTTTTATTCACCCAAAGACGACCTCACGCTAGCTCCATGTGGTTACAACACGGTTTCAATCCACAAATGACTTGATGTAGCCTTTATTTCCTTTATAAAACGTGCTCACGTCTGAAACGGTAGCATTCAAGAAGTGCACTATCACATTTTGCACACCGTATTTGCCTACACACGAAGGAAATCAAAGGCAAAGAGTTATCTTTAGTGAAGCTAGTGTGAGTGTGTGCGTGCGTGTGTGTGTGTGTTGGCACAAATTTAAACATTTTACACCACGCCCTGCTTTGTTTTCGTCTGTCTCTCGTGAATTTCTTACCCTTCGATGTCTTTTTTAAAAACGTCTTCCTCCCCTGTGGATTTAGGGCCATGAGGTCAGATCTTGCATTTAACTCGCCCTTAAATATGCAAGTCTGGGCTGATATTTGGTAGAAAACACATCTTCTTAGTCAACGACATGTGTGAACCCAGACAGAGCACAAGCAGCCCGGTAGCACCCTGTTAGAGAGCTTACAAATGCACAACAACAATCGCGTTTGGTGGACGAACACCTTCCCGTAGTGAGATTTTGCTCGGACAAATCTGATTGGGTGGGAGAGTGACGACAAGAAATGGACTGATGTTTATCGCCACAATCACAATCGAGGAGGAAAAACGTTGGGATTGATGTGAAATATGTACAGATATAGTATTATTATCGTCGCGGATGTGAACTTTCTCTTAACCCCATGATATGAAAAAAATGAACATTTGAAAACACTATGACAAGAGCTCATTCCCCAGATTTACATTCAGAGCTGGATGGAGAAACCGATGATGAGGGATGATGATGATGATGATGATGTCGATTCCTGTCTTGTCTGATTTTATTATTTATCATGGCTCTTTGGGCAGCGTTAGCGAAGTGCAGTTTGTATATTAACAATACAGGGAGCATCAGAAGTCGTCGGATGATGTGCTTTTATTCTTTTCGTTTGTTTGTTTGTTTGAAGTCATTTGTGTATCATACGATTTTATCTTTGATTATATAATAATTGTTATTATAATTATAAAGATAATTGATGGGCCTGTATGCATCTCTCTCTCTCTCTCTCTCTTCTGTGTTAACTAGCAGAGTTTATGAATTTGTTAGAAAGATACCACATTAAAAAAAGATGATGAATTCATGAGAATCTGAGAAACCAGCATCACTCAAACTGTTCAAAAATACCACAAAAAAAAGATGTTTGACTGTCATCGTGTGTTGGTGGATCATCAAGTTCTATTGGTTGAATTAAACATGTACAATTGAAAGCGATTTGTTTTTCTAAAGATGTGAAATATTTCCATTATGTTTTATAAGTAAAGACTTAAGCCCCATTGCCTTGCATTGCCTTTATTTGGGGAGCTGCATTGTGTCAAACCGCGGGAAAATGCGCGGAGGGGGCGGGTCGTCAGGAGAATGAAAACTCGCTTTTTCAGTCACACACCTGTCTCTTTCTTAAACCACACATTTCAGTTTTATCAATAAACCACGCGTACATGATGAGATGATGATAAATCGTGAAATAAATCATCTGCTCGTTCGCTCTCCGCGATTGAATGCAAAACAGTAATGGCGAATTCTGCCTTCGGCCACCGCCCTCACGCCATGACAGACCGCAAGTTCACACCCACTTCATTTGCACATCGCTCATTGGATGAGACGCGGTTGCGTCATTTCTACCTACTTTAACCGGCACGTCAATCAAGCGCCTTCCTCCACAGCCGCACGTCGCTAATTTATTCAAGCGCGCCGCTTCTGATTGGCCTGTTCGCACGTCACTCAGCGGATCCTCCGCGGCAGAGGCGTCTTTATATCCCGCGCGCGCGCACAGTTCCTGCTTCCCGATGAGCTGCGGCGTTTGCTGGGATTCATTCAGCTGCACAAACTGACCGAGTTTATTCCTTCATCATGGCAAACCCCAAAGTGTTTTTTGACATCACCATCGATGGGAAGGAGGCGGGGAGGATCGTGATGGAGGTATGGAGATAAATCTGCGTGTATTTAAAGCGAGCGGCGACTCTTTAATTAAAGATGCGCGTGTGATGCTGTGAATCCGTCTGTGCATGAAGCGCGCACACGAGGCTTCCCCCCGCCACATTGTGCTGGTTTGATGAGCGCTGACACTGACAGCCTGCTGACGACGAGTCGTTCTTAAACGATTCGTTTGAATCTTTAATGTGACTCGGTAGTGAGACGTCGTTTCAATGAGTGATTCAGCGCATGCGCACAATGTACAGGGAAAACGCTGTTCACCCGTCTTTTTATATTAGCAATGCCTGAACAATAACGGAGACTTTAATACTGTTCAAAATTACACAAAGACTGAGATAATCAACTAACATTCACAATCTTTCCATCATTAATATTATTGTTGTTAGTAATACAACATGTATAAATAAAGTAACAGATAAAATACGCAGTAGGGGAGTAACGTTAGATTACCAAAATCCTCTAATGATGAATCTAAATATCTCGCTTTTTGGCGTTTCATCTCTCTTAATGTCTTTCAATACAGTATAATTCTTCTTTAAACACCACTAGTCTTGGGAGTTTCGAATATAAAATATTAGTAATAATAACAACAAATAATTCCTAAAACTTTGACTCATTCCATCTTTGCTTATTCTGGTCTGGTGTGTTCGTATTGCTAAAATAATCCCCCAAACACTTACATTTTCCTTTAAACATGTCATTTTTGGATTTTATGAGCAAAACAAATACAATATAAGTTCTATTATGAGTTTAACTTTTAATCTAGCACAATTTATGTGTCTATTAATGAAAATACACCAGCGAACAGCCACTTTGTCTGTATTTGTTTATACTAAAAGAAATATAAATAAAGATTCGATCATGTCGCTGAACGGGAATCAGTCGGTAAACTGATCCGAAATTCCCATCAGCTGCGCGCACATGGAGGACCCGCGCTCTCCACACGAGGACGCGCACGCTTTTTTGACGCAGACGCCATTTTCATCATTTTTTCATAACTCGAGATGCCATTTTGGGAAGGGAGGGGCGAGCGCCGCAGTCGAGCCTTTAATTTAAGCGTGTTAGAGTAATGCTTCTATTAGTACTATTGAATCCCCTTATTATAGCGCTCATTTTTATAATAGTAGCTGATCATAGATTAATGTAGCCGATGAAGAGCGCGCAGGTGATCTGCATAGGAGTGCGCGAGCGCGCGCGCGCTCCCGTCAGGGTCGATGTTTCCAGAGAAATGCGGAAGTAGTGGATTTTTGTTTTACCATTGTCATCACACACTCGAGCTCTGCTTCTGCATTATGACAATTAAACTATAAAACCTTCGCTCGATATAAATACTCGTATTGTCGCATAAAAAGGAAATTTCAAATATTGAAAGAGTGGAAATGATTAAAACCAACAATGTAGTAAAATAAGGTGGATATCAGGAATTCAGATATACTCTTGAGTGTTCAGAACTCAGATTAAATAAATCAATGATGTAATAATTCTGTTGAAATGACAACAGAAACTGCATGTGAGATATGAGGACGAGCCAAACCATCAGATTAAAAGCAAATATCACTTCATATACATGATCAATGCTAAAAAAACATGCAGAGTGGCTTCATTCATTCATTTTCCTTCAGCTCAGCCCCTTATTTAATCAGGGGTCGCCACAGCGGAATGAACCGCCAACTGTTCCAGCAATTTTTTTACCCAGTGGATGCCCTTCCTGCCACACCCAGTATTGGGAAACACCCATACACACTCTGCCACTCATACACTACGGCCAGTGTAGTTGATCAGTTCCCCTATAGCGCATGTGTTTAGAGTGGGGGAAACCGGAGGAGAACATGCAAACTCCATGCAGAAACACCAACTGACCCAGCCCAGATTCAAACCAGAGACCTTCTTACTGTGGGGCCACAGTGTTAACCACTGCGCCACCAACAGTGTGTTTAGCGGCAGTACAGTATAGCCGAACTGCATCATTTATTCAGAGATGGACTTTTAGAAGAGTATGAAATAAATAGTGCTTAAGTGATGTTTAATAGGAGTCGCTTTACAATGAAGAAACATCTCAAATGTGTGAAATCTAGTCAGGGTTCAACACTAAGGGTTTTATCTACTGGCCCCACCGAAAGAAAGAAAAAATGGAGAAGTTAACAGCTGTTTCAGCCACATCTTTTAAATAATGTGTCAAAAATACTGTGTGAATCTAGAATTGAAGTATTTTAAGAATGTTAATAAATGTATAATGAGCAATTCAAAGTGTGACGCAAACAAAAAGAGCAGTGTGGAAAATGTGCTGGTTTTATTGCAGTTTGAAATTATCCAACAAAAGGTGGCTGACTTGTCATACTGATGGCGAATTGGATCGGGCCAGTAATCATCCTGTACACTGTCCCGAGCGTCTCACACTGACCCTGGGCCATCGGGCAGTGCTTATTGTTGAGCTTTCATTCATTCATTTATTTTCTTGTTGGCTTAGTCCCTTTATTAATCCGGGATCGCCACAGCGGAATGAACCACCAACTTATCCAGCAAGTTTTTACGCAGTGGATGCCCTTCCAGCTGCAACCAATCTCCGGGAAACATCCACACACACATACACTACGGACAATTTAGCCTACCCAATTCACCTGTACCACATGTGTTTGGACTGTGGGGGAAACCGGAGCACCCGGAGGAAACCCACGCCAACACGGGGAGAACATGCAAACTCCACACAGAAACACCAACTGAGCTGAGGCTCGAACCAGCGACCTTCTTGCTGTGAGGCGACAGCACTACCTCCTGCGCCACTGCCTCGCCTGCTGGTGCTTTCAAATAAGATTTAATGTGTATTTGAGTGTCGAGCTTTACTTGTAATACTAAAGCTTATTTTAGGTGTGATGTGTTCATGTATACGTGATTTACAAAAATATACTAAATAATTATATTTCAATGTATTTTTTTCTTCTCGGAGTCTTTAAAATGTCAGAAAATGCTGCTTAATCTAAATGTGCAAGACACTGTCTATTATTATTGTGTAAATAATATTATTGTAAACCTGGAGGGCCGCTGTCCTGCAGAGTTCAGCTTCACACCTGAGCCAGCTAATCAAGCTCTCACTAAATACACTAGAAACTTCCAGCCAGGTGTGTTGAGGCAAGTTGGAGATAAACCCAGCAGGACTCCGGCCCTCCAGGACCGAGTTTGGAGTTGGACACCCCTGGTGTAAATGTTCATTATATTGTGAAGCGGTTCTGCTGTGCTGATCTCCGTTTGTTTGCTCTGTTCTGCAGCTGAGAGCTGATGTTGTGCCGAAGACCGCTGGTGAGTATTAGTTGTGTGTGTGTGTGTGTGTGTGTGTGTGTGTGACAATGAGGGATACAATATCACTTTAAAAATGAACAGATCTATAATGAAAGCATTCCGTTGTCTTAATTAAATTTTTTGTGTTTAAAATAAATTCCACCTACATCCACATGTTTAATTATTTTTATTAATTGTGTATCCGTCTATTCAAACATGCACCCAAAACTTGGTGTCCCCTTGAGCTCCGCATCAATTGGCATGTACAGAATCCGTTGGTAATAGTTTTAGTTTAAAAACAGTTTGAAAAAGTATAAGTAGCATGTTATTATTATTATGATAGACAGTAAAGTTCGTCAAGACAAACTTTGCCATAGTTTAGACACTATTTATTAATATTAAACTATGGCAATTAAATAAATACTAATAATTAATTAGATTTATTATTTAATTAAATACTTAGACACTATGGCAAAACTATATTAATAAATAATAAATAATAAATCAAATAATAAATAAATCTATTAAACAATTAATATTTACAATTAATATTATTAATAAATTTGATTTTAGTATTTAATTATTTAATTGATTTATTATTAATTGTCTATTAAACACTGTGTAGCGCGTCTGACAGACACACATGCACAGTGTACAGGGAAATATCTTTTTAATTTTTGTTATTATTAGCAATGCTTTTATTATTTAATTATGTTCATTAACATAGAGGCACATCACTTTTATTTACTTTTTTAAACATTTTTCACTTCAGTTACAATCTGACATCTGTCTCTAAGATGAGGCCAAGCTTAAATCTGTGCACCAAAGCGCTGAAGATTGACGATCATTTAAGTGTGACCTGTCCGTTCAACAAATGGGGGCAGTTATGGGGTAACACTGTAAGCGCTGTGCTCTTTTTAATATAATATAATTTGTGTTTGTGTGTGATAGAGAACTTCCGTGCACTCTGCACCGGAGAGAAGGGTTTCGGCTACAAGGGCTCCGGCTTCCACCGCGTCATCCCCCAATTCATGTGTCAGGTGAGCTGCGACCATAAACACTCACGGTTTCCAGTTGTTAGGGGTTTCTTGAAGGTTTCAAGGTGGTTGCTAAGGTGTTACTGATTACAAGTTGCATCACAAAACAACAGTATCAAAATCTCTTGGGTTACACCAGCGATTAATGTAATGCGACTACTTTTGGATTACATTTAGATTACTTTTGTGCGAACCCTTATTTGACGTCACTTTGACGCAGGATAATCTCCATGTTTGTTCGGGTGTTACTATGGTTTCCATTTATCAGAATTTTCCGGAAGATCTCACGGCGGTTGCTAGGGTGTTACTGATTATAACACCATAAAATCACGAAATTAGTAGTCAGTAACAATTTTATAGGCTACACCAGTGATTGTGATGTAATACAACTACTTTTGGATTACATTTGGATTACTTTCAATACAATTATGGCAACACAATATAAATGTAATCCAAAAGTAGTCTGATTGCTTTAGCATATGTGTATCGAAAGTAATCTAAATGTAATCTGACTACTTTTGGATTATATTTAGATTGTGTTGCCATAAGTGTATTGAAAGTAATCCAAATGTAATCCAAAAATAGTCAGATTACATTTAGATTACTTTCATTTAGATTAAGTTATCGTAGGTGTATTGAAAGTAATCCAAATGCAATGCAGAAGTAGTCCGAATGAATGTGACGTCCTCGCTGTGTTTGCGGAGGTTTGCTTTGGGTGCGTGTGACATGATTTCAGCTGGAGCTCCTGAAATGTTTTGACACTCGGGTGAACAGTTTGTGTTTGATTTGAGTTGAATATGAAACACTTTGAGGAGATTTTGTCTGAAACGGGTACGACTGTACACATCTTTATCATCAGTCCATGCGTGATCACAGGGAGAACCAGATGACCAATAATTATTGGCTAGAAATTGCAAAAGCCATGAGAAATGAGGAACGTTTTTTTTTTTTTTTTTTTCCTTTTTTTGTAAACGTGTAAAAACCTGAGGGATAATTTTGGCAAAACAAAAAGTTGAGTGGGCAAAATAACAAAAAAAACATCAGTATTTTTAGTAAGGTTTTGCTTTTATTCTTGCCATAATAAAAATATAATTGTAGAGCAACCCATGTTCTGTAGTCATTAATGTTTAACTTTATTAGGTAAAACTGCCAGAGATATGAACAAAAGCAGGTGATGCATCAAAGTTTGATTTTTAAAAAATCTTGAATAGTTCTTAATCTCTATAATCATTGTAATAAATTTTAAAATAATAATAATTAAAAAAAAATAGTTTATAAATCTTCAATGATATTAATGATATGATGCATTTCCGGAAACTTCTATTTCTGTTTATGCGTCTGATTTTACTGTCTGTTTCTTTTGACCGCCCCCTGTCGTCTCAATAGTTTGTTCTGTAGTGTAATAGTGCATCTAGCCTGTCTTCAGTACTGTTCAATTTGAATACGTTTATTTCACCACTAATTTTGTGATTTTTAGCATTTTCTCTTTGTGTATGTGATTTTGATATTCTGATATAGGTCTTAAATTTAATACCTAATGCTCTTAATATCTTATTCATAAAGCATTACTTTGCTACAGCAATCCACATGTAACATTGTTAAACGATTTTAAAGGCCAAATTTAATTTAAATTTTGAATATTGTGTCAGAGGTCCTAAATTTAATACTTAATTTAAGACTTTTTAAGACCATTATGATATCTGCAGAAACCCTAAAATAGGACGAGTTTGTGTCTAAAAAGTCCATTTTAATAAATGTTTGTGGCAGTCTTTGTACTTTTATTTCAGAGTGCAGATAGCATAAGTTTCATTTATATTTTTTAACTAATATATATATATATATATATATATATATATATATATATATATAACCATGGTGCTTAAGTGTATACAATTGCTGTAAGGAAATATCAGCATTTGGTACATGCTATTATTATTATTATTATTATTATTATTATTATTATTACCTTTGCTTGAAAAGACTTGATCTAATCCTGTTTGTATGATGTAAGCTGCTGCTCCAGAACAGGTTTGAGCTACCAGACCTGCATCTATAATAACTCTCAGATGAGTTTTGAAGAATGAAACAATCCTGGATCCTGTCAAATCGTCAATAACCAAATCCAGCGAATAGAGTAATCCGCGTGTGAAGAACAGAGCCCGGGTTACTTACAGAGTTACCAGAACAACAGTTGCAGTAGCCTGTAACCGAGTGTTTAATCTGCTGTTTGTCGCAGGGCGGTGATTTCACCAATCACAACGGAACCGGAGGAAAGTCCATCTACGGCAACAAGTTTGAGGATGAAAACTTCACACTGAAACACGGAGGCAAAGGCACCCTGTCTATGGCCAACGCCGGCCCCAACACCAACGGCTCGCAGTTCTTCATCTGCACCGCCGACACCAACTGGTAAAACACACAAACACACACACACACACACACACACACACACACACACGCACGCACGCTATAGAAGGAAACTGAGCATTCTTTATTGCACTGCAACTGATGATAGTTACAGTACAACTTGATGAGTAAAAAAGTAAAAACTCTTACAATTGAGAATTAGTTTCCACTGGCGCCACACCAAACTTCATCCCGACACTGCTACAGTACAGCTTCTCCTTCAGAATATTCAGTCGTTGCTGTTGTTATTTTTGTTTTATATAAATAGCGGGTAATGATCGCACTAAAACATTAATGTTAGTGAATTATAACTGTGGACTTCTGTAATCCTAGTAGCTGCTCTGTAGGTCTATTGGAGACGTTCCTAAATATTCCCAGCAGATCTCACACACGTTGGAGACATCCCCGTCACACAAACGCTCTAAATGCAGTGTTCATTTGAGGGCGCAGGAGAAGATCTGCACTTGAGCAGTGTGTATTTGAGGGTTTTGTGCATGTCGGAGGAAAGAGATCCACATGCTCGTATTACATGAAGGCATCTGTCATTAAAATAACACCATGGGTAGTTGGAAGATCTGTGTTAAAGGCCTGCAGTGCCACCACAGCTGGATAATATCCTGGAGGAAACTCCGCATTAAAAATATGAAGATTATCGTGATTTTTAAAAATCTCAAATCTTCCATTTCTCTTTATTAGTTCACTTTTTTTTCAAGTTTTCTTTTTTCCCTTCATTTATTTATTTTTAATGTAATATTTTGACCTGATCTAATGTCTCCCCTTCTCTTATGGTCTCCCTCAGGCTGGACGGTAAGCACGTGGTGTTCGGGAAGGTTGTGGATGGTTTAGATGTTGTGGATGCCATCGAGAAAAAAGGAAGTAGCAGCGGGAAATGCTCCGCCAAGGTCGTGATCGCCAACTGCGGCCAGCTCTAACTCTCCTCCCCTCTCCCTCTCTCTGTCTCCCTCGTTCCCTCACTCTCTCTGGTTTTTGTATGGTCATTCCTCAGTGAGACGCTCCTGTTTCATGTATTCTGACGGTTTCCAGGACGCAACGTCTTCTGAAACGTGGATTAAAGATGAATCCAGATTCCTTTGACTGGCGTTCTGTTTTCTTTCTGCATTATTATTGCTCTGTTTAGCTCTTAGAGTTGTTTAAATCAGTGGTTCTCAAAGTGGAGGTCAGGATGCCATGAGGGGTCGTGGGACAGTGAAGGAGGGGTCGCCTGGTGATTTCCAAAAATCTATTTTTATTAAACCGTATGAATGACCATATTTTATGCATAACCTACTGAAGAGAAAAACCGTTGTTTATAGTTGCTATAATACTGTATTGAGTTACTATAGTAGCTTATAGTTACTAGTTGTATTGGATTGCAGCCCCTGGGGTAATTACATTATATTAAAGACACAGCAATAGCGTCAGATGCAGCAGATTGATTTAATTACACCAGGTTAAACATTAACAGCAGTCGCATAAATAATAAACGAAGAATAGACTTGGGTCTGTTGGTGTTTTTGCGCCATTGCATGCAAGGTTTCTGCATTTATTACCACCCCAGAAGATTTTGGGGGTCACGGGCTGAAAAGTTTGGGAAGTCCTGGTTTAAAGCAACTCGAAGTTTATTTCCTCAGTGGCTGCAGTGTTCTGTTGGCCAGCAGGGGGCGCACTAATGCAGTTTACTGTCTTTGTGCTGTTTAAATGAAACCAAAACACTGCGTTAATATTTTATAAACCAGGAATGAGTTTCCTAAAACCATGGTTCGCCAACTAAGGTTGCAAGTTCTGTCGTTACAAACATAGTTTGATTTTGCCGTTTCCCAAATCCGTCGCTCCAACAAACATTTGCAAACTTGAGCACTCGCAACCACACCTCTGGAGCTGTAGTTAGAAACAGAGTTCCTGGCTGTGTTCTATGCCCACTTATCCCCCCTATGCCCTATTCATTTAGAACATTCCAACATTCAAAGTTGGAATTATTAAAAATAAAGCAGTAAGCTCATCTCTCTCTCAGCTGTAGTTTGCTTTCAAACTATTTCTACAGTTCAGTTTTGGCGATCTTCATGTTTACAGTTGTGCTCGCTTCGCAGTGCACTTTGAAAACACTGATGTCATTTTGAACACAGCCTCATGACGAAAGCTGTAGGTGATTCTATTATTTACAAGTGGAATTTATGTTACGTCTCCAAAGCTTGTGAAAACAAAAAGCTTACGTTAATTCTTTTAATTTATAGTATGTTATTTAGTAAGTATTTGTACTGTATATGACATGGGCCTGCTGATTAGAACTTCCTGAACATGTGTCAAATCGTAAAAGTAGACTTTTCAAATAAATAAATACACAATATCCTACTTAATATTAATGATGGGAGTAATAATTATTATTAAAGTATGTTTTTTTTTTCATGTCTAATATAAAATTTCCTTTTAAAATAAATCGCCTCATTAATTTATTAATAAGATATTAATATGTGTTGGCTTTTGTAAGTGGTTTTATGTTTTAGAATAGAACATGTAGTGTTCAGTTTCTCAATATTAGTAAAGCAAACACAGGCCCTTTACAGAATGTGCTGTTTACATATATTTGAGTTAATATGTAAAGCGAGTGCATGCTTTTAACAAAACTAATACTGGATTATTTTAAATGTGTGTGCGCGCGCGTGTTCAACAATATAACCTGCACAAATAAAGGACTGGATTCGTCTCTAAAGAAGCTGTTCCTCCACCGCGTTTACAGCATCATTATGGGCGTTTTACATTATAACTAACGTGGTTCCAACAATGGATCTGCGACAGAGAAACTGCAGTTTTAGGAAACACTCGTCACTACATCGGTCTTTCCCAAATGATGCATCGTACTATGATAGTTTAGCTGTATATATAGTTATATATACTATTATAGTTCAGAGTTACATTGTTGTTTGGGAAATACACCCCAGAGCACATCAACAAACAATGAACAAGTCAATTTCTGCAGTTTTTTTTATTTATAAATGAACATAAACACTAATAATGCTGCAGCTCAGTGATGTCAATGAATTATTATGCATCACACCACATTCCTCTACACAACATTTAAGAATTGCAGTGGAAAAAAACCATTTAATGCAAATGAGGATTTATTTTAAATATGCAGTAATTTACATCTAGCACAAAAATCTAAATGAATAGCGTTAGACTGTTATTTACTAAACTCTGTCTTATATTTTTATATATAGTGTTTGGCTTAATGTTTACAGAAGGGAATGAATCATCTAAAGCTCTATTAGTTCAGCACAACCATACTCTAAAATCCATCCTGTCAACACTTTTCATGTGTGTTTCAGCAGCAGAAGTGCTCATAGTGTGTAGACTCAGAGCGGAGTGAATGGGAGAGCACAACACATCATCTACAATCCTATTAGCTTAAACAACTATAGAGGAACTCCAGAACGCTGTTATCAAGACTCAGAAAGAGGAATAGTGTGAGACTGATAACAGCAGTCAGAGGAGAGAATCCTGTCAGATTTACTGTCCTGCACCCTATACACACACTGCACTACACACACGCATGAATTCACTCAGTCATTTGAGGCAAAGCTGATCTAATAAATATAACTGTTCATACTCTTATATCATCAAAATCTAAATATTAAACACTTCCAAGGATTTAAGATGTGTGTGTGTGTGTGTGCATCAGTTAAGACAGCGTGAGCAGCTCTCAGCTGTGTTTGTGGGTAAACTGGATCATGTTGAGCTGTTGTCTGCTGATTTCAGCTTCCGGGTTTAAAATGATTTTTGGGGCGGATCAAAATCAGTGTCGTTGCACAAAACTGCAAATGCAAAGATGACACGTCGAGTTCTCATTATTATTCATAGTGGACTTTTCTTATCCTATGAGAAGAGCCGGCTGCTTAAATATTCATGAGAGCACGTGCTTTCCAAAGGCAAGGCAGACCTGCCAGTGCCAAGCTGTGAGACACGTTGATGACTGGGTGAGACGCGTCCACGGACCCATGACACAGGATTTAGCTGTTCATGAAGGCTCGTATGAGTTTGTTTCCATGATCCACGGGGTTTGTTGCATGGTTTTCCCTGCGTTCCTGTCAGGGCCGATACAGCAAAGCTGTGTGTGCTGCTAGCATTTTTGTCAGGAGAGCAGTACGAGAATTGGAGAATGGCGGACGCTGTCTTTTATCAGGAGTTCGTTCACATTTAGACACATCGCCGTGCTGCTGTGTTCACCTAAATCCTCCAGATTACCAGCAGGGCTGATGGTTAAAATAGACAGGGCAAGAGACCTGCTGCACTGAGTGCATTCAGACCGGGGATTAAGGGGGAAGTCCTCATGTATAGTGTTTATATGAACACCATTATCTTTATAATGATATAAATTGTGGTTATCTGTATATAAAATTACGAATAACAAATGTAGCAGGGCATTAAGGTACTGTTTATTTCTTTGCGTTTTAACTTTGTAAACTATTAACTCATGCGTCTCCTCACGGTTTGTGTCTCATTTTGTGAACCGACTGACAACAGTTGTTAACTCCCCTTCTTCTCTCCTGCTGGCCACGCCCACTCCTGCCCTTTGCTCGTGTAGCTCCGCCCATTATGATGCATCTTTTTTAAAAATTCTGAGGTAGACCTGAACTGAAAGTGGGGGTGTCATAACCCTTTAAAGAACTCAGTCTTGTGTGAAGGGTCCAGTGATTAGTTCAGTTTGTTTATAATATTTCTGTATATACATGCCACTGAGAGTGAAGTCAGAGTAAACCCACGTTTACATCAGCTTGTCTATCAGGTTTCCATCAGCTCTGCCAGCATATTTACAGCAGGTTTTCCTCAGCTTGTCCTGCAGGTTTGCTTAAGGTTTACATAAGCTTGTCTAGCAGGTTTACCTCAGGTTTTCATCAGGTCGTCCAGTAGGTTTTCATCAGCTTGTCTAGTGGGTTTACAGCAGGTTTTCCTCAGCTTTACCTCAGCTTTTCCAGCAGGTTTGCTTCAGGTTTACATAAGCTTGTCTAGCAGGTTTACAGGAGGTTTTCCTCAGTTTTAAGGCATGTTTGCTTCAGGTTTACATCAGCTCATCCAGCAGGTTTGCAGGCTGGTTTTCTGCCGTGTCTCCGCTGATAGGAATGTTGCACATTGGACAGGAGCAGCGGATCTCTAGCCAGTCCAGCAGACACCTAAGGACACAGTAGGACACTTCAGCTCTATACCTCTGTTTAGGTTATCTTATGGTTATGTCTGAGTTAGCAAAGTTATGTTTATGCTATGTTCAAGTTATACTTCCGTTATGTTCGGGACATCTTAAAGATTTGTTTAGGTTTTGTTATGTCTGAGTTATCTTCAAGCTATGTTTAGGTTATGTTTTTAAGTTATGTTAGGGTTATCTTTAAGCTATGTTTAGGTTATATCCAGGTTATGTTTGGGTTGTAATTAAAGTATCTTCAGGTTATGCCCAGCTTTGTTCAATTTATGTTCTGGTTATGTTCAGGTTAGTTTTTAAAAAGCCTAAATATGACTAAATATAAGCTTGAGCAAGTAAATCTCAACATATACATGTCAGGCAAACACAATCCTATTTGATGTTAATATAGCAAGCTGTGTTCTTTTTATGGCTTTCATGAACAGCACTTTTAATAATCAGTGTTTTTCAATTTGTAAAATCTTTTAACCTTTTTAACTTCTACATTAATCACAATATCTATGTTTGGAGGCCTGTGATTGGCTGTTTGCTGCTGGAGGCCTGCCTTCATCTGCACTCGCTCATGAAGTCAGGATAAAAGCTTGCAGAGGAAGCTGGCGATCAGAATCATGGAACCAACAAACAGGTTTGGCTTTGTCAATTCTAAAGTAAGCCTGAGTCTGTGAATCCAGCATCACTGATGAAGCAGAACTCACCGCTTGTGAAAGGCATGTTTACAGGCCAACAGACCCAGCTCATCGCTCATCCTGAAGTCCTCCAGACACACTGCACACGTTACCTGAAGAAAACCACACAGTCAGAACAACAAACATCCAGCAAACACTCACTGATGAACACAAACTGACACTCACCACATGTTCATCCACCGCTTCATCCTTAAACACCACCTGTCATCAAAAACACACACGTTTAGCTCCCGTCTTAAACATGAGTTACATCCCAAATGATACACATACACTCATATACTATACACTTAAACACTAATGCACTATACACTAATGAACTTATACACTAATGAACTTATACACTAATGAACTTATACACTAATGAACTTATACACTATACACCTATGAACTTTTACACATTCACTTTACACTTATTCACTTTACACTTATACACTATACTCTTATACACTATACTCTTATACATTATACTCTTATACACTATACTCTTATACACTATACTCTTATACACTATACTCTTATACATTATACTCTTATACACTATACTCTTATACACTATACTCTTATACACTATACTTTATGCATTTATATACTAATGCAGTATACACTAATGAACTTATACACTATACTATACACTTATACTTGTACACTATGCACTTATTCACTATACACTTATACGTGTACACTATACACTTATACACTTTACACTTATACTTGCACACTATACACTTTTAAAATATACACCTTTACTTGTACATTACACACTTTACACTATACACTTATACTTGCACACTATACACTGTAAACTATAGACTTATACTTGTACACTATACACTTATGCACTACACACTTATACACTATGCACTTATATACTATACTCTTATACACTTTACACTTATACATTATGCTTTTATACACTATACTCTTATACACTATATACTTACACACTATACTCTTGAACACTATGCACTTATACACTATACTCATACACTATACTCTTATACACTATACACTTACACACTATACTCTTGAACACTATGCACTTATACACTATACACTTACACACTATACTCTTGAACACTATGCACTTATACACTATACACTTACACACTATACTCTTAAACACTATGCACTTATACACTATACACTTACACACTATACTCTTGAACACTATGCACTTATACACTATACACTTACACACTATACTCTTGAACACTATGCACTTATACACTATACACTTACACACTATACTCTTGAACACTATGCACTTATACACTATACACTTACACACTATACTCTTGAACACTATGCACTTATACACTATACACTTACACACTATACTCTTGAACACTATGCACTTATACACTATACACTTACACACTATACTCTTAAACACTATGCACTTATACACTATACTCATACACTATACTCTTGAACACTATGCACTTATACACTATACACTTACACTTATACACTATAATCTTTAACACTATACACTTATACTTGTACACTATACACTTATACATACTCTTATACACTATACCCTTATACACTATACACTTATACTTGTACACTATACACTTTACACGTATACACTACGCACTTATACACTTTACACTAAACTCATACACTATACATTTATACTTGTACACTATACACTTATACATACACTTATACACTATACTCTTATACACTATACTCTTATACACTATACTCTTATACACTATACTCTTATACACTATACTCTTATACACTATGCACTTATACCTGGACACTTTGCACTTATACACTACACACATACAGTATATAACCTATCTTCTATGCACTAATCCACTATTAAGCACTTACACTAGACACTTATTAAATATTGTCTTATTTTCAGAAATATTTAGCCAAACTTATGTGTTTTTCCCTTAAGGTTTGACTTTGAAATCATTTTATTTCACTTCCCCGATTATTTACTTATTTTAAGGAAAACACTTCATTTGACTCATTTCTGAAAACAACACCATATCTTTGCTTGTCAAGAAAATGCTTCTTGATTTGTAGACATCTTCAAGACTGATGCTGTCTCGTTCTGTCATTAATATAATCTGATTTCACACACTCACCATCTTGTATCCAGCTCTCACATTACGAGCCTGATGCCTCAGCTTACTGCAAACACACACAACACACACACAAACACACAGAACACACACACACAAACACACAGAACACACACACAAACACACAGAACACACACACACCTCATAAAAAAAGTTGTCATTTTAATTTGCTTTAAATCAAAGTAAATAAAAGTCATATTGAAGAGCAGAGCTTAAACAAAGCCACAAAACCAAATGAAACTGGCATGTTTAGCTGATTATATCTGATCAGTTATTGTCATATTTTGTGCTGGACTAATCAGAAAACACACTTACAGAACCAAATACTAAAAAAAGTGACAAGAAATCAAGCAGAAAAAAAATCTGAAAAGATGTTTGTGCCAAAGTGTTGACTATTGACAACACTCATGTTTTTTTATTCTTTAAAAAGTTTTGGGTTTTCTCAAAACTTGTCATTTTTTGCTTCATTGCTTGTGTTTTGCTGTGAAAGTACACACAAATCATTTTTAAATATATATATTTAAGAACAGGAAACTTTGACAGTATTTCTGAAAACAACACAATATTTTCTGCGTGTCTAAAAAATGAAACATAACAATAAATAATAATAAGTAGTAATAGTAATAATAAATAATAAATAATAATAAATAATAAGTAAGTTTTTCCTTAAAACAAACAAAAAAATATCTGCCAATGGGAAAAGTCAAATAATCTGTTTTCGAATTGAAATAAGTTTAGTTTCTTACCCCATTGTCAGATTATTTTGTTTGTTTTAAGGTAAATCTCACTTCATTTTGACTCTGAAAGCAACATTTACTATCTGAAACCACACAATATGTTTTGTTTGTCTAAAAAATGCATCTTGATTTAAGAGCTTGCAGATATTTGGACTAGAAACAAGACAAAAACTCTAAATAAGGCATTATTTGCAGTGTGGGAAGTTTTGGATCTGTGGCTCAGACAGTGAATCAGCCTGTGGTAAAAATAGCAGCGTGAACAAAAGCGCAGAGATATGATCTGCTGGAGGATTGTTGCAGTGGGAAACGCGTGAGGTCAGAGGAAGTGTTTTATTTACAGCCGATCGACCGTCACCTGATGAAGAAACAGCAGAAGATCAGGCTGAGGATCAAGATGAAGAGTCCCAAACCCAAGAGCACCACGTATGTGTTCAGCGGCAGCTCCTGAGCCGTGACCGGAGGCATGACGGAGAAACACACGGAACACACACACCCTGAAGAACAGAGAATAACACTGTCACACACACAGCTCTGAACGCATCATGGTTATTTTAGTAAACTAAAACTATCAGTGGGGAAAAATTGTTAAATAAAACAAAATGTAAAATATTAGAATAAATAAAAAATAATAATACAAAAGGAAAAAAAATAACAGTAACTGAGAAACAAACTGAAATAAAGAAGGAAGATGCATAAAAAATAATGGTTTTCAGTATTGGTAAGCAGTCATTCTGTGGCGCAAAATCTGAGCTGCTGCAGTTTAGAGAAAGAACAGTAGATGGCGCCAAACACATCAGTCTAGAGCAGATTATATACTCTTTTACATGTTTCACTTAGCTAAACGGCAGTAAAAACGATTAGGTTTTGAGAAAAATATCTCGAAAAACAATAAATGTGAGCAAAAAGTGTCACGTGCCTTAAAAGTAAATAAACAGTCATTCTGTGGTGTAAAATCTGAGCTGCTGCAGTTTAGAGAAATAACAGTAGATGGCGCCAAACACATCAGCCAAGAGCAGATTATAAACTTAGCTTTACTATATAAGCTTCACTATATAAACAGAAAACATGTTCTGTTATTTATTTTCAAAAAATGTAAACGATGCATGTTTAGCTACATTTACAGAATGTGTGTTCTGTACACAACACAGCTCTGTTTACATCAAGGTTATCTTAGTAAACCAAAATGAAAACTACAGGTTAAAAAAACAAAATGATTTAACTGCAAGTTAACTATGATTATATCGGTTTATGCAACTACTTACTGTAACTTCTCTGATTTGGACAGTAATGTAGTAATAAAGTCCACGTTTTGTAAAGCTGTTTTAGAATGACAGTTATTGAGAAAAGCATATACAAATAAATGTAAACGAAACTAACGACAGTTAGGGTTCGCACACACTGGGACAGTTTTTGCTCATGCCTTTTTCGCCAACATTTAACATATCACTAAACAAAAGGCTATCAAAGTGTACATGCACACTACCGTGAAAAACGGCAGACGTTAAAATGTCAATTAAAAAAAAAAAACACAGGCTATTTTTTTTGTTTTGACCCAACAAAAATTAAAGGAAATATTATTCAATGATGAGTTTAATTTTTTATTTTCAAGTTCATCAAGTGCCATTGTTAACACTTAACAAAGCTGATGAAAGTCACTTAAAAACTAACTGAAATCAAAATTTTAATTAGCAAAAATAACCGTTTTCAGAATTAATAAGCACTCATATTGTGTAAAATCGGAGCTGTGGATGATTAGAGAAAGAACAGTAGATGGCACCAAATACAGCAGTCCAGAGCAGATTATAAACTATTTAACATCTTTCACAGTGATTAACGGTGGTGAAAAATCAGTTGGGTTTTAAGAAAAATGTATTGAAAAACACTGATGATAAGTGTGAGCAAAAAGTGTCATGATGTGTACGAGCCTAATACTAAACAAGGCAGTCATTCTGTGGTGTAAAATCTGAGAAGTAGGTGTAGGTAGGTGGCGCCAAACACATCAGCCCAGAGCAGATTATATATGCACAGCTTTACTATACAGTATAAACAGAAAACGTGCTCTGTTTTCAACAAGGTTATCTTAGTAAACCAAAACCAAAACTACAGGTTAAGAAAAAAACTATTTTACAGCAAGTTAACTATGCTTATATTGGTTTACGCAACTCCTGATTTTGACAGTAATGTGGTAATAATGTGCACCTTTTGTAAAACTGTTTTAGAATGTTAATTATTGAGAAAAACAGTTAGGGTTTGCACACACCGGGACAGTTTTTGCTCACGTTTTTTCGCCGATATTGAACAACTCATCACTAAACAAAAGGCTAGCGATGTGTACATGCACACTATTGTGAAAAACAGCAGGCGTTCAAGTGTCATTAAAAAAAATGACACTTTTGTTTTGTTTTGACGCAACAAAAAGTATAGGAAATATTAATCGATAATGAGTTACATTTCACTTTTTAAGTTTATTAAGTGCCATTTAGTGTCAGGGGTGAATTTACACATTTTATTCGGCTCACTGCTGGTGAATATCGTTTGAGGTTTCAGAAAAACATTTTAAAAAACACTGAAGAAAAGCGTCCCAGATATTTTTCTTAACCCCAACCAGTTTTCACCACTGTTGATCGTAGTGAAAGATGTAGAAGAGTATGTAATCAGCTCTGGACTGCTTTTTGGCGCCATCTACTGTTCTTTCTCTAATCAGCCGCAGCTCAGATTTTACACAATTTGAGTGCTTGTTATTTCTGAAAATGGTTATTATTTTTGCAAATTTTTATTTTTATTTCAGTTAGTTTTTTTTAAGAGACTTTCGTTAGCTTTTTTAAAGTATTTCACTTTTCAAGTTCATAAAGGGCCAACTAGCATCAGTGGTAATTCAACACATCATCGCCAGTCAAAACATTTGGATTATGAGAAAAATGTCTCAAAAAACACAGATGAAAAGCATCCCGGTGTGTACGAGCCTTAATAAAAAGCTAACGAAAGTCACTAAAAAACTAACTAAAATAATTAAATTTTTTTTAAAGAATAAAATCCGTTTTAGAATTAACAATCTGAGCTCTACCTCAGAGAAATAACAGTAGGTGGCGCCAAACACATCAGTCCAGAGCAGATTATAAACACAAACAACTTTACTATATAAACAGAAAACGTGTTCTAGCTTTCATTTATTTAACAAAAATGTAAACTAGGCATGTTTACCCTTCTGAAAAAGGAGAGCGCTTAACTGTATTAAATGAATAGTTTTAACACAAATCTGAAAAGTATATATATATATTTGTAATTATTATTAAAAGTCACTAAAGTAGAGTACTTTAATGACTATTTTCAACACACTTCAGTGCATTTTTTACAATACATTAAGTACTGCCTAAACTTAATCATATATCTGCTAAAAACAATATGGTAATTTAGCTACATGTAAAATATAATCAATAATACTTTCCAGACAAGCTCGTATATGATTGGGTTTATCTTGAAGATTAAAATAAAACATGTAAATATATGAATGTGTGATAATATACATGCCTCTAATGACTATTTAAACACACCTTTTCATCTGAAGAACAGTCAGATAAACTTATTTTGATAAAAAAAAAACATTTAATATTTTATTTCATTATTATTCAGATTTAATTTAATCATTAACAAGTACAATTTACTTGTTGCTGTTCTACGTCATTTTGAGTTCAAAATGTAAAGCTTTTTATTCAATTAACCCAATATTCAATCGGTATTTTCAATTATGTTTGATACAACCATGGTGAAAGAAAGCTAATTATAAATGTATTACGACAGTTAACGCTAATACAAACCCATGTACAATTAAAGCAGATAGAATGACTTCAGCTGTTTTATCGGATGCTTTCTTTCCTATAAAAACGTTAACGTTTAAGAAAGAAAGAAAGAAAGAAAGAAAGAAAGAAAGAAAGAAAGAAAGAAAGAAAGAAGCTTAATCTGACAGACAGAACAGTAACACGTCGTACATTAATCTGAAGTGAAAAGTCTCACCATTATTGACAGGCTCCTCTTCAGGGTTTAATCTTCATTCTCGGACGGAATCACCGGCTGTGTTTTCTGAAAGTTGTTGGTCAACAGTATCGAGTGTTTATAAACGTGTGAATAAAGTCAAATCTCTGCTGTAACGGAGCGCAAAAACTCAAACCTCACAGCCCACATCAGGAGAAACAATAAACCGCGCCTGTCATTCAGAGGGCGGA
The DNA here is from genome assembly GCF_052040795.2 of Danio rerio. Taxonomy (NCBI): domain Eukaryota; kingdom Metazoa; phylum Chordata; class Actinopteri; order Cypriniformes; family Danionidae; genus Danio; species Danio rerio. Next base: position 49,188,513 of record NC_141030.1, read on the forward strand.
GCCTGAGCATCAAATCAATCGCTGATTGGACAAAGAGACGCTCACGTGTATCTGTTTAAATTACGCTATAATAATAATAATAATAATAATAAAAATACAGCACAATGAGGAGTAATAACATCGGCTTTCACTCATTAAAACAGTGTATAAAACGACGAGTGATAATGATTTCCTAAGAACTCTAGTGTGATGATGATAATATTGTCTGTCCCAAAAATCTTGTCATATTTTGAAGGAATTATCGCGTTATTACAAGATTTTGCCACAAAATACTCATTAATTTTCATCTGAAATCATCACGAATCACAATTGAAGTTGCAGCTGTATATAATTATTATTTTTATTGTTAAATTAAACACACACACACACACACACACACACACACACACACACACACACACACACACACACACACACACACACACACACACACACAAACAAACACAGACGTTTATATAGATTTAAACATGTTTAATATTGTTTAACAGGCTATGCTCAGATTTTTTTTTTACCTCTTTTCTCAGCCAAACAGCTGCAAACATTCAGAGTTTGTGTGTGAACTTTAGCTCAGACAAAGGAAACTTTAACAAAGATTTAATGACACCAGTGTGCGACATTCTCTACTAAACACACACACACAATTTCAGTATACACTAGCCGGCCACTTTATTAGGTACACCTTTCTAGTACCGGGTTGAACCCCTTTTGCCTTCAGAACTGCCTTAATCCTTGGTGGCAGAGATTCAACCAGTTACTGGAAATATTCCTCAGAGATTTTGCTCCATATTGACATGAAGTTCAGTTCAGTTTATTTCAGGTTCAGTGGGGTTAAAAAAAAAACTACTGAGAGTCCAAACACTGAAGAGCAAATCCATCGATGCGCAGCTCTACCAATCTCAAACCATGCTAGCTACAGGCGACAGCGGAGAGGGAAAAAACTTCATCAAATGGCGAAAGTGAAGAAAAAAAAAAACCTTGAGAGAAACCAGACTCAGCTGGGCAAGACCATTTTAATTTCATTGCTGACCAAACGTGTTGTGCAGACCTGCAGACTCAGCGGCGGAGGCTGGAAGCTGGCCTCAGCAAAGACTCGTCAAGTAGCCATCAGAAGATGGAGACACTGTGCTCATAAAGGGATGGACATGGTCAGCAGCAATACTCAGGTAGGCTGTGGCGTTGATGCTCAATTGGTACTAATGGAGCCAAAGAAAATCTCCCCCACACCATTACACCACCACCACCAGCCTGAACCGCTGATACAAGGCAGGATGATCCATGCTTTCATGTTGTTGAGGCCAAATTCTGACCCGAGCATCCGACAGCAGAAATGGAGACTCATCAGAGCAGCAACGTTTCTCCAATCTTCTATTGTCCAGTTTTGGTGAGTCTGTGTGAATTGTAGCCTCAGTTTCCTGTTCTTAGCTGACAGGAGCGGCACCCGGTGTGCTCTTCTGCTGCTGTAGCCCATCCGCCTCAAGGTTGGACGTGTTGTGTGTTCAGAGATGCTCTTCTGCAGAGCTCGGTTGTAGCGAGTGCTTATTTGAGTTACTGTTGCCTTTCTATCAGCTGGAACCAGTCTGGCCATTCTCCTCTGACCTCTGGCCTCATCAACAAGGCATTTGCGCCCACAGAACTGCCGCTCACTGGATATTTCCTCTTTATTCTCTGTAAACCCTAGAGATGGTTGTGCGTGAAAATCCCAGTAGATCAGCAAATTCTGAAATACTCAGAGCAGCCCGTCTGGCAGCAACAATCATGCCACCATCAAAGTTACTTAAATCCCCTTTCTTCCCCATTCTGATGCTCGGTGTGAACTGCAGCAGATCGTCTTGATCATGTCTACATGCTGAAATGCAGTGAGCTGCTGCCATGTGATTGGCTGATTAGAAATGTGTTAACAAGCAATTTGACAGTTGTACCTAATAAAGTGGCCGGTGAGTGTATCAACCTATATACTGATTTTTGTTTATGAGCTGGCCACAGTGTGGCACTATAATTATTTTAATGTTGAGTTCTAATACACAGCTCATCATTTACTCATCCTCCGCTTGTTGTTTTCTGTTGTTATGAGTCTCTCTTCTTTTTTGTCAAGTTTTATTTGGTCATTGAATAGACTTACAATAATCACAAATTCCAAGATTAATGAGTTTCTCTCTTTTGTTAAGCACAAAACAATATACTGAAGAATGCTGGAAAAACAGCCATTGACTTCTATTGTAGCTTTTGTTCCAGCATTCTTTAAAGCATCTTATTTTGTGTCCAACAGAAGAAAAATAACTGCTTGCAACAACTTGAGTGAGCGTAAATGAGGAAAGTGAACAGTGCCTTTACATTTGTAGATTTAATCTCGAGTATTGGTTTCACTTTTACTATTCGTCATGTCCCTCAACCCTTGTGTGTACTGCTCAGATTGACTCTTCTTTGGTGATGTTGGTGCTGTGTTTGCTCCATTGTCTTCCATTATAATCACATGTATTGGCATGACAGCAGATTATCATGCATTCTTGATTATTGCTGCTTTTCTCTGTTGGGAAGAGGGACAATGTGTCATTTGTACTGCTGGTCATCAGTTGACAGCATTAACCCTTTAGATCAGCCTGTGTTGAAGAGTTTCTGTCCTGTATAGTGTTCAGTGGAGTAAAACAGCAGCTTGCAGGAATACACTCACTGTGTTTACTGTGTTCTGACAGCTGAGGGGGCATTGGGAGTTTCTCACACATATCAAGGGAAGTGTGCAAATGTCTCACAAACAAATTATCCCTCTTATTCCTAACAGGGAACACCAGCAACAATCAGGAATGCATGATGATCTGCTGTCATGGCTTTACAATCAATAAATGTGATTATAATGGAAGTCAATGGGGCAAAAACAGCACCAACATCACCAATGGGGAGTCAATCTGAACAGTGTGTTGAGTTTTAGAACATTTTCATAGCATTTTCCCAAAATATGTGTAAAAATAAGGTTTGTCAGCGATAATCATCCCATTTGCTGAAACAGAGAAAGATGAGGACAAATAAAGAGTCAAAATGACCCAAAAACACATGCAAAATACACAAACTGGAGAAGCTGGAGAGAGTATGGAGGGAAATATCTGATGGGGTTCTTCATAACTCAAATATGGTTTCAATCTGATTCTTCAACATGGGCTCAATAGGGTATATGCTGAAGCATGCTAATAGGACTTTGAATTTGCCAGTAACCTGGGTTAAGCGCTTCCGGTCAACTGTATTCCAATGCAACAATTGGCGCATTTAAGGTCAGTTTTCTTTAAAAATCAGCGATCTCCACTGGCTGAGGGATATTCTGAGGGAGCATTTATTTTCCCCAGTATATTTTAATGGAGCTGCCGCATTATCCTGCTGATTCTGACAGGCTTTTTGTCTCATTTTATGCTTGAGCAACTAAATGAATGCCAAAGTTTATTTAACTGAATGTATTTTAATGACATTACAACATCGATGCTGTAAAAGAAACTGTATAAATTTGAAAAAAATTCACATTAACAGCTCACTGGAAGTTTATCAGTATGGGGAAAACACTAGCTCGGCATATATGGAAAGGAATTGTAAAGCAAATACACTGTATGGAGAGATTCACTTCTTACCAAAGATTTGACAAAAAAAAATGTAACAAATACTGTCAAAAATGGCCCGAGTATGTCATTGTAAACAATTTGTGTTAATGTATGTCAAATGTATATGACTTGATTTTTTAACCATTACGACGACAGCTTTGTTCTTTGCTTTTATTTTTTTCCCTTCTGTCATTTTTCTCTCTAAATTAAATTTTTTTTTTAAGTTTAAAAAAGGGAAAAAAGAAAAAAGAAAATGACCCAACGGCACACAAAGGTTAAAAAATCAAATAATAATAAAAGTCAAACTAGAGGTCCCTCAAATAATACATCCACTAAAATACTGAAAAATTACCGTACAAACTGTATTGTATATAAAATATCAGCATTTTCACATATTTTTAAACAGCATTACAAATGAGTCTTAAAACAGAATAAAAATACAGAGGGAAATTTTAATTGATTTAAAAATATCTCCCAAGTGCTGTGTAATGGAAAGAGTGTTTCTATTATTAAATATAATAGTTTTAATGACTAATTTCTAATCACCAAATTCCTTTGTCATGACGACAGTGCATAATTATTTACTAGTTAATGTAAATCATTTTGACGTCAATTGCATTTACACATATTTACACGAGTAAATAAACACATGAACTCAACAACCATCAGCCAAAGAGTCTGTGTGGGCCTACACTCTGAACAATATTAATATTAATGAACGGTATTTTAAGTGTTTATTTGCGGTGGTGATTTGCATTATGGGATGTTGATCTCTCTTTTCACTTTTAATGTTGTAAAGTCAACTCTACAGTTTAACAAAGTGACATTTTAGTTATTTAAAATAATTTAAGAAATAATATCTAGAGAAACAAAAGTGTAAAATATGAGAAAATGTGCTAAAAATAAAATAACAGAAAATCTGCTGTAGTTTAATACAGGTTTTCTGTAGTGTAATATACAACACCAATCCAGACAATAAAGCACTTAAATTACTAAAAATGTGCATAAGTCACATTTTTAAACTTTTTCAAGGTTAAACATTGTTGTAAGCAAGATCAATATGCCATAATGCAATTCAAAAGCAAAAATAAACAAGAAAAAATAAAATCATTAATCCCAAAATAAGGAAAACTGGTAATTTATGGTAATTTCACAGTGTAGTTATGTGCTGGGCAATATAATAAATCATTAAAACACATTTTGCATGCCAAAAAGTTAGTAAAATTAATAAATAAAAGTTAATTATCTAACAAACGAATGCATAAACCATATCTCAGATCAATCAGAAAGACAAACTTTATTTAAAAAAAACAAAATCCATATACATTATAAATGTCTAAAAGACCACAGTGAGCCTGTAAACTCCCCGTGGTTTGCTCCGAAACGGGTGTGTGTTTGCTGTTAAGACACAAACGGGTGTTCAGAAAGAGTCCTGGCAGTGGATCAGCTCAACACACAACACACACACACACACACACACACATCATAACACAAGAACACACACCGCTGAACACTGGAGGATCTGCTGGAGCAGTTGTGTAGCTACAAACTGTAGATCACCACAGTAAACACCAACAACACTTCACATCACATCTCTGTAGAGTTTATACACATGTCACCATAGCTGTGCTTCCATCCGAACATGACAGTTATGAGCAAAACTGGAATATTGCATGAAACGTCCAAGTTTCCGTCCAAGAGAGAATAAAATCATCAGTTTCTGATAAATATAATATGCACAAATAATAATCAGAAAACTGTAGTTTAGTGTGCTGGGAGAAGCCACTGTGGTGTTTTTTTCTTGAGTTAAAGTTTTTAAAGCACACATAAGAGCAGTTAACGCTACAGAGAAACGGTTATCTTTAATCCAGGCAATTTCTCACACGCTTAAAGTCATCTTGGGCTTCTGTCAGCTCTTTTCCACACTTCAGATGCTCTGATTGGATCAGAAATTGGTGCATTCATGGAAGAGAGGCAAGGTGTGAGTTTAAGTTGTTTACTTTGAGTCTATTCAGATGCGTTCCCAAATAAGGCGATGAAAAAGATGCGTGAATAAGTTTGCACCCCCCTTAGAATAAGCTGATTTCAGCCATTTAAAGGGGAAAATGTCATGTTTTTATTTTGGGAGAACAGACAGATGCTCAAGACAGTTCTGGAGGGAATTATAATAGGAGAAGAATACTGAAGCACTGTGATGACGGACTGATGAAGGACTGATGAAGGACTGAGTACTTGGAGATCTGCAGACCAACATTAATGACACAAAAACCCTCACACACACATTTATATCTGATCAGCATCTGTCAAAAACTAAACTGAGTTTACAGGCATTTTTCTGATCAAATAAAATGTTTATCCTACCCAGTTGTGTGTGTGTGTGTGTGTGTGTGTGTGTGTGTGTGTGTTAGCTTTTTATACTCATTTTTAGAATGTTTGCACATCTTGGCATTTCATTAATTCTATTGTTTATGCAATATTCCAAAATGCTCATAAAAGTAGATGGACGGAAACACAGCTGGTGATAAATCAGACAACAAAACGTAGGTTCAGCTCTCGGCTACATGAGCTTCATTAAAACACTAAATCACAGATGAAATACTGCACTGAAGGAGGAGATACCTGAAAACACTGGCTGATCTGGACGGACACTGTGGCATATTGTTGTGGGTTGTTGCTAGGGTGCACTCGGCGGTTGCTAAGGCGTTGCTACAATGTCTGCGTGGTTGCTAGGGTGTTCGGTGGCAGTTCTAAACACAATTGCTGTGTCCCATTTCACCTGTTCACATGGGGGGAAACAGAGCACACACTTTAAAGTGTTTGAAAGAAGAGCTTTGGGTAAACTACACTGCAACCTTCTCGCTGTGAGGCCACAGTGCAACACCAGTGAGCCACCATGCTGCCGTTTGTAACCCAAATATCGGAAAATTATTTTTATTTCAGTCCGTCGAAGTACTTTTAACTCAAACCGAATATTGAGTAGGGGGCGGGGCTTTCTTTTTGAACATCATTTCCTCGTTGCAAAGTCAAAAGGGTGTGGTTAATAATAAGAGGGGCGTGGTTAATAATATTGTGTTTTAAGCGTCAAACTGGTGTCATTCAGAAGCATTTGACTGAATATATTATCAAAGCAAACTATAAGTATATATAAGTATAACAATGTGCTCCAGCAAATTAAACACTGTACATTTTTATTTTAAGAAGCATTTTCTAGACAATAAAATATATTGTCTTGTATTTAAAAAATAATTATTATAACATTAATATATAAATCTTTAGTTTTACAGTCAAAATTATGTGAGTTTTTTCCTTAAAACAAGCAAAATAATCTAACAAAAGCAAAATAATAGTGTTTTCAGTTTGAAATAACATGATTTTACTCTTATTTTCAAGATTATTTTGCTTATTTTAAGGAGAAACTCACTGAAATTTGAATCAATATTTATGAAAACAAAACAATATTCTTTACTCGTCTAGAAAATGCTTCTTGATTTAGGAACTTTTAGATATTTGGACTAGAAACAAGACAATAATTCTGTAAGAAGAGCATTTTTGCGGTGTACTTTCTCTTTGATAGAGCATTCTGTTGCTTAATTATAAGTCCTGTCACTCATATTAACACATCATTTCTTTCATATTTATTTTCCACATTGTAGATTAATAACGGCAGGCGGAGTTATGCATTCAGAAATGAATGACCAAACACTATAAAAGTTTACATTTATTTATAATATTTAATATAAATAAATGTTTTTTATAACAGAAAAGAATATTTATTAGAAAAGAATAAATATTTTAAATATCTAAAACATTTATTTATATTAAATATTATAAATAAATATTAAGTTAGATATTAATTACCAAACCTCTTTAAATAAGCCTCTCCACTTAACCATCACTGCTTTTATGCATCTGCCATGTTTGTAGTTCTTTTATTTGTAGTTCACACCTACTGTGCAATGCATTGTGGGTAATAACAGGCCATTAGATTTAGCACTTTGTAATACTCAAATGATTTGGCACACACTAAATACTATTTAGGATGCGAATTGGGACGCAGCAATTGATCACACGGCACATTTCTGTACTTTCCTTTGATGTAAACAAGCGAGACGGACATGTTTGACATGTTTATGAGTTTCATGCTCACAATGTGCTGTTAAATTGTGTTTAATATAAGATTATAAGTCGAGTTTTTTACTGTTTTCATGTAAATCTGCTTCTGAGGCTGAAAAGTAAATGTGGGCGGGGCTTGATTTGGCAGTTCATTGGAATGGCGGTGGTTTGCTATTAGTGGAGCTCATGTGAGTGACAGGTTAGTCCCGCCCTCAAGCCAGTAAGAACCAATCAGAGAACACTATAAAGTTGTATTTGAATTTGAATATACCACTTTTTATACTACTTTATTGTAGTATTTACACTGTAAAAATATCTGCGTAATTAATGAGTTTTGTGTTTATTTGCACGGCTGAATTGCATTATGGGATGTTAATCTCTGCTCTGTTCACTCCTGATTGTAATTTCTGCTGTGAAGTAAACTCTACAGTTTATCAAAGTGACTTTTATTGACGTTTTAATCGTTTGAAAAAACATAATAAATAATATAAAGTGAAATAAGTGTGTTTGTAGCGTAATATACAACATCAACCCAGACAATATAGCACTGTAAACTATTAAAAAAACTTTTCAGGGGTAAAAGTTGCTTGAAGAAAGATCAAGAACCCATAATGCAATTAAAAAGCAGGAATAAACAGGGAAAATACGAAATAAAAAAACATGAATCTGCTGATTTACAGATGTATTTCAAAGTCATTTCACTCGGCGGCCATCTTTGAAACGCCTCTCGGGCAGTATGATCGGGCATTCCGTCTGAATGGAGAAGCGTAAAATTCTCCAAAACTACTAACCAAGCTTACCAAACAACCATTAAAATTAAACAATAACTGTCCATTTTGTTTCATTTCTAAATGTTTCTATCATAGAAAATCTGCAGAAACTCGCGTCTGGTCAGCGTCTCTCCCCTGGAGAACTGTCATTCTATAGCGATCGCTGATTGGCTCCTGTACTAGAACGCGGGCTTTATTCGCCATATAGCGATTGCTGATTGGCTCCTGTACTAGAAGGCGGGGCTTCCTTCGTCATATTGACAGTTACACTTTTCCCCATTCAAAAGTATGAGCGACACGTCTTGTGTATTGTAGAGTCTTTGTATATTTGAATATAAATGTACATATTTAAACATATTTATATCCAAATATAAATACTGCTTTATCATCTGTTCTCTTCTGAATGGAAAGTTAATAATGAGCCTGGACAAATTATTTAAAAACAATAAATAAATAAATAAATAAATAATATACTAATTTAAATAGTTAATTTTGATTTCATACTGACTCTACACTGAAGTTTCAGCTGCATGGAGTTGTGAACAATTTCATGGATGTTTACAAATATGTAAATTTCCCCCCATCCTTAGCCTTAAACATGAGCAGCAGCAGCAGCAGATCTGCTGTCCTGTACAGATGTGGTTATGTTTCCATATTCATTTCCAGCACCATATTTTTGGGTCATTTCCAAACATGGTTATGCATCTCCATACTTTTCCCATGTAAACGTGTTAGACGGATGCATTTGTAAAAAAATCTCCTCATTTTTTTAAACACCTTTTTCCCGCTCTCTATAATATAACACACACTGTTTGTACTGTGGAGCATGTCGGGATGGTCAAGTGAACGGATGTTAACAGTGAATAAGGCATTACGCACATTACTAGAGGTCCTGATGTAAATAAGGCATTTCTACTTTCACACTCCGCTCCGCTTTACTGTGAAGGCCACGGTATACTTTAAATTAACAGAAGAGCAAACTGAACACTGCAATAAATGCTCCATATTTAGAGACTTTGTCTTCTAGTGTAAACATCTGCACATTCTTAAATTAAGAAGCATTTTCTAGACCAGCTGAAAATACTGTCTTGTTTTCAGAGAAATAATCTGACAATGGGGTAAGTAAATATATCTAGTTTTCACTTTAAAATCTAAATTTTCCTTGATTATTTTGCTTGTTTTAAAAAAAAATCACTTAATTTCGACTCAATTTCGGAAAACAAGACTATATTTTATGCTTGTCCAGAAAATGCTTCTTGATTTAAGAGTTTGTAGATATTTGGACTAGAAACAAGACAAAAACTCTAAATAAAAAAAGCATATTTTTGCTGTAAAATAACATAATTTCATCCAAAATCTGGCCAAAATGAAATTCTTCTTGGCTACATTTAAATATAATATGAAAACAGCCACAATACCTTCTTTTAAAGCACAAATACATAGGAAATAGCAATACCAATAATCTACACTACCTGATAATAGTCTTGTGGCCTATCCATGTTTTAGGAACACAGATAATATCTGCTCTTCTAGTTGCTGATCTGGTGTCAGAAGTGTCTCTATGAAAGGTGAAGGCCTCTAGATTTTGCTGATTTGAGCTCAATAAATCTGATCATGTCTTGATGTTGACTGATTTGATGAGGACAGTGCGCTCTGACTCTGCTCAGACTAAAGTCTCATCACTGAACAGAAATAATGTCCAGTATAGAATATAAAGTCCTGCTGCAGTGGAGACAGAATGAAGATTGTGTCTGACTCCATCATGAGCTTGGAGGACTGCATCCATACATCTCTGACATGACTCACATCACTGATTAATAAAGTCATCTGGAATGAAGAAGAAAGCTTCAGCAGGATCCCAGAGTTCATCCAGAGTCTTTGTGTTCATCTTCAACACCTCCTCCTTCATCAGCTCAATAATGTTGATGTCTGGTGACTGGGCTGGCCAATCTTGACCTTCTCTGCTTTCAGGAGCTTTGATGTGGAGGCTGAAGTATGAGCAGGAGCGCTATCCTGCTGGAGAATTGTCCCTCTCCTGTGGTTTGTAATGTAATGGGCAGCACAGATGTCTTGATACCTCAGGCTGTTGATGTTGCAGATCTCTCGCACACCCCCATACTGAATGACCCCAAACCATGATGTCTCCTTCACCAAACTTGACTGTTTCTGTGAGAGTCCTGGTCCATGCTGGTTCCAGTAGGTCTTCTGCAGTATTGGTGATGATTGAGATGCAGATCAGCAGATGATCCAGCAGAGAAATCCACCTTCTGACACTTTCACACATCATCAACTAGAAGACCAGTTATTAATTTGTTGTTCTCACAACTGATCCACCACAAGACGTCTGTCAGGTAGTGTGTTTGTGATCGAAGTTTAACTGCGACGGCTTCTGCTGCTGAAGGAGAAACGAATCGAGACTAACAAATTGCACATTAAACAAGGCGGAGCTCTAGGACACACCCACTAACTGTGTAATCGCCATGGACCAATAGTAGCTTAGAGGTCTTTAGGAGCCAAAACGAAGCCAAAAGTTAGCGTTAACATGCTGCAATCGAAGTTGTATACTTCCATACTATATATTCATTCACTTTCCTTTGGCTTAGTCACTTTATTTATCAGGGTTCACCACAACGGAAATCCAGCATATGTTTTACGCAGCAGATATCCTTCCAGCTGCAACCCAGTACTGGAAAACACCCATACACGCTCATACACCATGGCCAGTGTAGTTGATCAGTTCCCCTATAGCGCATGTGTTTGGACTGTGGGGGAAACCGGAGCACCCCGAGGAAACCCACGCCAACACGGGGAGAACATGCAAACTCCACACAGAAACACCAACTGACCCAGCTGAGGCCCGAACCAGCGTCCTTTTTGCTGTGAGGCCACAGTGCAACACCACTGAGCCACTATGTCTCCTCCATACTATATAGTACGCTATAAATAGTATGCGAACAGAGTAGTATTTGTGAATTCATACTATTCAAACAAACAATATGCCAGAACTTCCCGGTTGACCTACTACTTCTGGTGTGATTCTCTAGTGCGCATCCGATGGACACTACTCTATCCCATAATGCACCAGTGAAACGACGCAACTGAAGAGAATCGGCAGGCGGATGTAAAAGGTCCTAATTTCCTGCATGCATACTATATAGAACGCACTTACCTAAACTCAAAGTCAACCGTAGTACACACTGGAGGAGCAGGGCTGTGTCTGCAATCGTCTACTGCTCGAGCATGTACTGCATTTGTATTTACTACACGACTGTTAGACGCGTTTCCACCTCAAACCACGAACTAAATTCTAAGTTTAAAGTATACCGACTATAAACTAAGTATAAACTAAGTTTAAAGTATACCGAGACCTTAAAGCAGACAGCAGAGAGTGTGAAGATCAGACGCTGTGTTTAAGAGTGTGTGTGTGTGTGTGTGCATAAGTGTTTGAGTGCATGTCTGTGTGTATATGTGTGTGTGTGTGTTCATGTGGTGCTGCGGCTGCTGCGCAGAACACTGTCCAGCCCGCTGAGCTGCCGCAGGAAGCCGCGGTTGGGTGTGACTCCGCGGTGGTCCTTCACGGTGCGGATGGCCTCCAGTAGAGTCATGTTCTGCCGGATCATCAGGTACGCCAGGACCAGTGTAGCAGAGCGGCTCACACCCACCGCACAGTGCACCAGAACCGTCCCTGAAGAACACACACACACATATACAGACATGCACAGACACACATACAGCAAAGTCAACGACTAGTTGTCTGTCTTAATCCCATCAGGGAAAACCAGAATCAGTCAAGAACGCATGATGACCTGCTGTCATGACTGTGCAATCAATAAATGTGATTATAATGGAAGACAATGGAGGAAACAGAACCAAAGAGGAGTCAATAGCTGTATTTCCACTATCGGGCCAGTGCGAGCCAGGGCTTTAATCGGGCCGGGCCGGGCCGGGCCAATAGTCCGGGAGGTTGAGAAACGAGGCCGAAATCATGTCGTGTTTCCACTGTCGGGCTAGTAGCTCGCAGCGCGTCACGCAAACACCGCCCACAGAACGTCCCCGAATCAAATGTCACACAACATAGAATCATCACGAAATGAAACCATTAAAATGAAGACAACCGAAACAAACAAACGACACGCTACTGTACAGCAGTACATGAAATGTCTATACGCACAGACCTGTGTTTTTCCATTCATTACATTTGTTTACTCGCCGACCGCCTGTTGGCATTGTGCATCGAGTGCTCTCGCCACTAACGAAGGGACCCAGCACAGAGAGCGCACACATCCATAATATAAAGCCACAGAAATTCTCCTTTATAACTCGATATGGCATGTATTTTATAACATCCTCGTTTTGATAGACGTCATGTTCAGTGTTTCAGCACAAGAAGAGCGAGTAGCCTTAAAAAATATAGCCATATTTGTTGCGCTCAGCAGCTATTCACTAAAGCTCTTCATTTAAAGTTTCATTTATAAATTTAACCACGTCATATAAAAACGTAATCAGTTGTTTGAGGATATAGAACACATTTTGTGTTTGGATTTTCCCCCGATGCGTTTAAAGCTGCGCTGCGCAGGACTGGGTGACAGAAAAAAAGGTATAGGCTAGATTCTGCTTTCACTCACCCAAATAATGCTCTGTTTGCGCGATTTGATTAAAATCATCGCATCCAAATACTTTATAAATAATATTTCAAACCTTCTCCGGTGTTTATTGTTTTTAGAAAATATCTAAAACCTTTTTTTTTCAGACAGGTCTTTGTAAAATGAAAGTTAGGCTATATGTGGCATTAAAACGGTTTGATTTATGTATTGTATATAGGCTACCTACATTGTTATAACTAGCTTTTGTTTAATTTATATTGGTTTATTTTTTTAATGTGATTTTATATATATATCCGATATTTGTAATTCTTTAAAATATATTTCAATATAGCTTAGGATATTTTATCAAGATATGACACTATATTGTTAGTGTCATATAAGTCTACGAAAGTGGGCACGTAATATTAATTAAGTTTTAAGTCTTTCTGTTGTATTTATATTGTGTAATATCTGCCCACTCGCGGCATCACCAGAGCTGTGAAGGGAGCGCTTTTGCCCGGTCTCACACACACATACAGGCATTTAAATGCGCACAAAAAAACCTTTTAAACTTGACAAAAACTCTGGAAAACCTTTACTGTCTGCTGTGTCTTTAATACAGTGTAAAGATTATTATGCATTATTGAAAAAAAGGAGGACGCAGCAAAGAACGTCACTATAAATTAAAACTACTTTATTATTTTATGCAGCAGCCTTACATTTAAAAGGGGAACATAAGGGTGATCATACGCAAAAAGACCCCAGACTATAAGGCTAGATGTTTTCTTTCCCTTATCTATTTATTTGTTTGGCGCATGTACTCATGTGCGATCAGAAAACTGCCCGCCTCTCCTTTCACTCCGCCCCGAAGCCCCAGTTGGCCCTCCTTGGCCCAAGGTATTCGGCGGGCCGAAAAAGGCCGGCCGCTGGCCCCGAGAAAGCCCTGCTTTGGCCCGATTAGGCCCCGGAAGTGACAGTGGAAACGCCACTGGCCTTGGCTTGCCCTGGCTCGCTCACTTTAGGCAAGATAGTGGAAACGCGGCTAATCAGAACAGTGTGTGTTGAGTTTATGAATATTTTTAAAGCATTTTCCCAAAATACATGTCAGAATAAGGCTCATCAGCAGAAATCATCACATGTGCTGAAACACAGAGAAAGATGAGGCCAAATGAAGACTCAGAATTAACCCCGAGTGGATGAAATGACCAGGAAATGTTGATGTGTGTGTGTGTGTGTGTGTGTGTGTGTGTGTGTGTGTGTGAACTGACCTCCAGCGCTGAGGGCTCTGTGGATGAACTCTGCCGCCGGGTAGAAGTTGACACTCATGTCGAAGGATGGCGAGTCGTGGGCTTCGATGCCGTGATAGGTGATGTTCATGCCGGCGTAATACTCCGCACCGCCGCGCCATTTGCTCTGAGCGCAGTTCAGGATGTGTGTGATGCCCAGCTTCACCAGCTCTTTACGGTTTGAGGCGATCTCTCTGGAATTAACATTATTAAAAACTACGGTGAGAAGAAGACAAAGAGCCCTATCCTGCACCCGGCGCAATGTGGCGTAAGGCGTGACGCAACAGGTGTTTGCTAGTTTCAGCTCGGCGCAGGAGTCGGTTTGGCGTTTTGCAGCACGCTGTTCAAATAGCAAGTGCATTCGCTTACACACTGCTTAATACACACAAGATGTAGAGCAATGCACAAATATCTTTACATATGAAAAAGAATTCAAATATTAAGCGTATATAATAAGGATATATATAGGATATAAATATAAAGGATTAAAATATTACAAAACATATTATTTTATAGCCTACATAAATATAAACACCACCGCCTTCATGTCTTCTTCATCTCGGGAGGCTTTTTCAGTTCATTCATAACAATTTGCTTCAGTATAATGTTATTATTATTATCAGTATTATTTATTATATCCATATTTATATTTGTTTTATTAAAAACAAGCGTAGATTTGTCCACCTGCAGGTTTCAGATCATATGGGGCAGCATGTGTATTAGGATATAACTCAGGTGTTTGAGCACACTTACTTATTATTGTTTATTTATTCCTTTGCTGGAGATTAAACTGAATTTAGAAATAGTTTTGACACAAATCTTTGCGCTTAACAAAGGAAATTTATTATTTAGAGGCTAATTGATGTCTGTGCGTACAAGGTTGTCCTATCCACGAGAGCAATAGTGAAAGTTAATAATTTATCTCTCATTCTCGCGCTGCAGATGCTCTGTTGAACTGTTTTCTTGTTAGTGAAATGCTCAGTTTTTCCACTCACACTTACTTTACGTCATGTAAATAGCAAATGTGCCACGGCACGATGCAACTGGCTCTTAAAGGGAATGAGAGATGAGACTCTGATTGGTTTATTCTTAAAACACACCTATAGCTCATTAAGAGAATAATCTCAACCATGTTAGACCATGCACCACGGCGCAAAGCGAATTTTCCCATCCTTAAATTACACAAAAGTGGATTCTGACATGCCCTTAATGCGTTTGCGCCCTGCACTTTGCGCATGGACCATCAAAATAGAGCACAAAGTCACAACACTAGACAAACTGCTCATCTTAGAGTTTTCATCTTGTTTCTAGTCGAAATATCTAAAAACTTTTATAAAGTCCCTATTTTGCTTTTTAAAAGGTCATAGTTTGGGTTTGGGGGTCTTCAACAGCAGGCTGATCTGCGTGCAAGGCCAAACACACACTTTCATTGTCTTATAATCTGCAGTTATTTTCACCTTGTTTTAATCATATGATTTGTTTAGCAACTCATTTGTTCCCAAACCCCTCCTTTGTGAAATGCTATTCTGCACTGATTATGACCCCGTCTGCTACAATAGGTCGACCTATTTCAGCGCGAGACAGAGAAACGTTGTTGCTCTTATAGTTGTGTAAGTTGCTTCCTTGTCCTCATTTGTAAGTCACTTTGGATAAAAGCGTCTGCTAAATGACTAAATGTAAACGTCCACAGCGGTTATGAAGTAGCACACCGAGCATGTGAGAGCCCAATGCAGGAGTGCAATAAAGTAATGCAGTCTAATGCAATCTTGTCTAGAAAGCGCTTCGTGATTTCAGAGTTCTTAGATTGAACTTGAAACAGGTCTGTGATGTTTGGTCTACTCACTGGTCCCCGATGTAGAGTCTGGGCCAGACTTCATCAGCATGATTGCAGGCGGTTTTCCCCGTGTACAGCAGACGCTCCAGCTCGGCCACCGTCAGCACAGGAGAGCCTTTCTCTGAGTCTTTTCTGCTGGGAGATCTGGAGTTACTGCGAGACCGAGACAATCTGGACATAAACGCCATCTGGACCGGCCTTCACTGGAGCTACAGGTGAACACAACGACAATCAACAGCTGGAAATACTCGTATGTACTTGATTTATTATTATTGTTTGGCCATGATGTCAGATAACATTAACAGTGTTACGTCACACACACTGTTAACACTTTCCTGTAGAGTCTACAGTAACATACAGGCAGCGGATGCTCAGTAACTTACCCTAAATCAACTACAGCAATTTGCAGTTACAGCAGCCTTTATCTTTATAGGTCAAAATTATTTGCTCTCCTCTGGACAAGCACTTTTTATTTTCTTGTTTTAAGAATCAAAATACCAAAATTAAATAAAACAAGCAAAATAATAATGGGGGAGGTGGAATAATCTTGCTTTTCCTTTTGATTTATGATTATTCTGCTTCGCCTGTTGTAAGATTATTTTGCTTGTTTTTTGGAAAAACTCAATTTTGACTTCTTATTTCTAAAAACAGGACAATATTTGTTGCCAGATGTTGTGCTGATTGTAAAAGGCCTCAGCCCTCCGTCAGTCCGTCATCACAGTGCTTCAGTGTTATTCTATTATTATTCCCTCCAGAACTGTCTTGAGCATCTGTCTGTGCTCCCGTCTCATATCTCCAGAAGCCACCGTGTGCATTCACTGCGTTTGGTCTTCTGAGGCGCAGCTCATTTATTAGAGGAGAACAAACAGCACAGTGGAGAATCCCAGCAGTGCAGCAGCCTCCACTCCTCTCTGCGATACTTCTGCACATGCAGCAGGAGCTGAGCAGGCGATGAAACTGAAACGCTGCTTTATTCTCTATTGTTTTATGTGATATGCACCTAAATCACATGTATGCATTATTAATGTACATCTTTAGGATGGAAGCATAGCGTATAACAAAACAAAAACATGGGAAGGGACTGAAGGAGTTAATAAAGTTTGTGTTTGGGTCTCAACATTAAGCCAGTATTTGCTGCTTTTCTTTTTCTCTGTTTTTTCTATGAATATTTTTCATATTTACATTATATTATTTGCTTATTGGTTCAATTATTTATGAATCAATCTTTTCATTGTTGTTAATGGTTTTTTCGTTGTTCTCTTGAGTTTTTAATGAGTTCAGAGTGTATATCTTATTACTAAGTAGTGCATTTTCACTTTAGGCTAGTTATTGCTCACTGCAGGGTTTTTACTTTTGGAATTTATTAAAACAAACAAATCCAAAAAACTAGCATCTTTTATAGAATCTTTAATCTGTTTACTAAATTAATATTATATGTTTTAAATACTCCAGAAGGATGCAAAGTAGGAATCACTGCTCCCTTAATAAAGAAAGTTTAATTCTTAATTCTTGAAGCTGCTCGTTGACAGAAACACTGCTGTTTTAAAAAGTCTAAATCATTCAGAGAGTTATTAAGTAGAAGAAATCAGGCTTTACTTTTCTGTTTCGTTGATTGTATTTAATAAGCAATAATATCATTGTGTGCCGGTTTGCAATGGCAATATTCCACTGTTTAGAGCAAGGTAGGGCCCCAAAACTATTCTGCTTAAATAAAGCCGGCCCTGGTAGCCGCTCACTAGAAAATGTATTTCATAAGCATAAATTTGACTTGGACATGTAAAATGACTTGATTTAGATGTTGTGTTACGTCCACATGCATTTCACTTTGTGTGTGTGTCGTGTGTGTGTGTTGTGCATGAGCAAATGGGTAGAGTAGCATTGCAATAACTTTTTATTTCACAGGACTTTTCACGGCTCAAAATTAAGGATTTACCAAATTTATCTCTGACCACACCAAATATACAACAAATATTTTTTAGCCACAAATTTTAAATGTCAAAACAAGCAAAATATAGCTGCGTACATCATGCACATTTTAATTCAACAAAACTTTTCTTTAAAAAAAATTGACAATTAAAAAATAATTATTGTCATACATCTAAAATATGCAGAGTAATCTGACCTGGCTAAAGGTCCCACATCACCAGTTAACCACACATAAATGAGGAGTTAATCTCATAATAAAGCAATAAAAATGATCATTAAACCATTTTAACAAACATTACTGTAAGAAAAGAAAGCAGGTGAAAAAAAAACATACCATGAGTGATGATGAAAGGGTGATCTCACGCACACGGTTAATGTTAGCCTTGTTAATAATCTGTTCAAAGAATAATTAAAGTGAAAGCAGTGACTGTGGGTGCACGATCATCGCTGTTTGTTTCAAAGAGAACCGATCGCACCTGATGCGTTTCCTTTAGGCACGGAGGCTTCATGCAAGTAAACGAGAGCACTCGCGCTTTCTAACAGTCCTGCGCATCACATCACCTGTGCACACAAGTATCATCCTCTCATTCTGTATTTACCAGAGACTGTATAAGGTATGATGGACGTGTATCCGTGACGTCACCCATAGGTTTCAGATGGCCAAGCGTCGCCATTTTGTTTGTGAGTAAATGCACCGACCGGGGGATCCCAAACCATAAGAGGCAGAGTGTGAGCGGAGCTACAGACGCCTGTTGGCATTTTGCGTAGACGGGCTTTTCTTTGGGGGAAACTCTTATTACTTCATTACCTGCGACTCGCTTGTGTTCTGACCACATGTGCTGGGCTGTACACTATATCAATGAGGTGCTTAGACGTTTAAAAGCACTGCTGTATCACACTGAGCCACTAAGCATTGTTCTCATACGTTTCTCTACAGGAGGAAACCCCGAATAACTTCCAAACTCTTCAGATGTAGCGTGTGTTAGTATATGCAGGACTATTGATGAACTCCAGCAGAACTGTACAACAACACTTCAGATGACTAATCTACAGCCTACAGCTGATCAATCTGGCAGATTAGTGTGTTACAGCTGTAAAGAACATTATAAATGATCTTAAATTAACCAAACACATTCATAAAGATGGTGTATAAGTGTATAAAATCACTCAGCTGGGAAATGTAGGCCGTGTGAAAGGTTTGTGAGCACATTTAATTGCACACAGTATGCCATATCATCTGATAATTCCAAAAGGCGACTGACTGTTAAGCCACTTAAAACAACTCAAAAATACAATGAATATGCCGAGTTCAGCAGCTAATCAGCCGGAATCAGCTGAGCTGAACCAGTGATGGCGAGCAGCGAGACCTAGCTGTCACTCAAGTGGCCACGCCCTTAATTATACAGACTTAATAAAACCTAATATAAAGGAAACGGATGAGTTCACTCCCTCACAGTTGTCATGAAGTGTAGCGTCCTGGTTAAAAGATGACTAAGTCTTCCACCGATGTTCACGATTCATTTATTGGTCACACTTCATAGAATTTGTTCGCATTATTCAATCATGAATCACCATCATCATTACCATAATCACCATGAATCGCATTATTCAATCATTAGACACCTAAGAACTAGAGAGAAAATAAACAAACAACAAACACAAATAAATCCCGAAAATTAACACTGAGTCAACATCAACAATTAAACAGTAAACAAATAAACCAAATTACCTTATTTTTCCCTCAAACCAGGAGCTATAACTCATGAAGGAGGAATCCGTGAAGCAACCGTATACCTGTGCCCCTTTTACCGTGTTTTACCTAGCGTTCCGTACTTTGTTTTCATTCATTTTTACACGCAATTTATACATCCGGTAAGCTCCGCAATTTTGACGTCATAATTAAAGTCCCCAAACAACGTAATTCCTTCAACAAATCAACCCGTATACAAAGTACAACAAAACATCAAAAATAAATAAATAAATAAATTCAAAATCATAAACAAAGTAACACATTATTTCAAGTTTCTTTACATGAAGAGTAATATTAACTATATGAACCAAAACAACCTTTTGTAGAAGGCTGTAAACACCTTTATACAACAGTTCTGTGTGGTTCTCAAATCTGATTGGCTGATAGCCGTGCGATATTCTGCAATATCAGAACTCCTACAGCCTCTTTACCCTTTGTGTATTACTCCGCCCACATACAGCCAGCAGAAAGCAGACACTACACATCTACAGTGTAAAAGATGCACGCTCAGCTGTTTAACTGTCAGCTTATGATTTGAATCCAGAAGAAAGTAGTTCCTCATACAAAAGGGTTTTCGAGACTCTCCATGTTTGATTTTGTTTTTATATACACAATTATGCCGTCAAACTGTTGTATAAACGCAATATCACACGAGTAGCAGTGATATCGCACTGGATCTCCTTGGATTTACTCAATTTTTTATGTTAAGTGGTTGTAAACAATTTATTTGGGCTGAGTTTAAACAAACAAATTAAGTTAAACATTAATAAACTTAATTTGTTTGTTTGAATTCAACACAAATAAATAGTTTGCAACAGTTCTGCATGCAACACTTTTTTCAGTGTGGGTTTTCGCCATCGTATCGCTATAAAAAGACAGCACACCACATGTTTTTTCTGCCATAATTTATTTAAAACCTTTGTAATAAAGTTAACAATCACTTAATTACTCAAGACCACATCAGTCACAGTTCACAACGTTAAACGAAACAGCACATTAGCAGTGCGCTTCCTCCTTTGTGCAGCGGTAGCAGAGCGTGGTAATAACAGCGTGGGCTTTACAGATGTACATGCTGCATTTGTCACACGTCAGTCTTGTTTTCGTGTCTCTCCTTTTCCCACCGTTGGTGCTTCTGTTACAGGGCTCGCACCTTTTCCTCTTGGGGTCCGTCACCGGCGGGATGCATCGCTGGATATCTTCCGGAGCCGACTGTGCTTCAACTATCATATTAATGGAGTTCGGTAAGCGAGGAAGACGCTCTCTTCTCTGCAAATGTGGCGTCACCAGAGCTCTTCCCAGATCCTGCAGAAAGATCCTCCTCCTGTTGGTCTTCTGCGCTTCCCATGAAGGGTTTAAGTCCATCCACAGCACAAACGCATTGTAGGCCGAGACGTCCAACATGTTGAAGAAAATCACCATGGGCCAATGCAGGGTCTTCCTCTGGCAGGTGTATGTGGAGGTGAGCTGGAGACGACATTAAACACAAAAACACCAACGCATTAGGGGTCTTACTCATAAACACCAACTCTGCTCATAAACTACCAACAAGGACTTGATATTTCACAGTATTTTCTTGTATTTATTGCGATAACGGTATTCATAAGTATTCATTAAGAGGCTAAAATTCCTGCATCTTCAGAGAAAAGTGTTCATTTTTATATTAGTATTTTATTTTTTTTAACTATAATTAAATATATCTATATGTGGATGTATGAAGGAGTCATAATTAAAATAAAACGAAAACACTAACGATTAGTGAAATAAGCAAAAATATATCATATTTGCCGGTATTTATTGCGATAATGCTATTCATAAGCATTTATTGAGAGTCAGTAAGTCCGGTATCTTTAGAGAAAAGTATTTATTATTATATTTGTTTTATATTAGTGTCTTAAATTAAACAAACAAAATGGCCAACAGCATTAGGAATGGGCGATATTGACTTAAAAATACATCATGATATTTTCCGGTATTTATTGCGATAACAATATTCATAAAAATCCATTAACAGGCTAAAACTCCTGCTGCCCTCTCTATTCTTACTTTAACATGGCGAGCGGCGGTGAAGTGAGGCAACAGTACAAGAAAGCGCCAGCGCCTTTTAAATCTGCGGTGTGAGAACATTTGGGTTTTGCCGGTAAGCATAATGCCAATAAAAGAAAAAACGGTGAAGAAAAAATAACTGTGTGCAAGCATTGCTTTACACGCATAACCATGACTGCACATCTGCAGCGCATCACCCAGCAACATCACTGTCTGAAGGCAGATAGCAGAGAAGGTAATACAGTCCTCCAAACAGCAACAGTCCCTCGCTGAATCCTTCCAGCAAACAAACCCAACTGATTTCGAGAGACACTTTAAATAACGAAGGCAGTGCGGGTGTTCATTGCTGAAGATTTGCAGCCGTTTTCGGTGATTGGAGATGTGGGCTTTTGTCATCTTATAAAGTCACTCGATGCGCGTTACAGACTACAGTCTCGCATTTTTCAGCACCGAGATAATGAAGATGGTTTGTTTATGTTTACTGAAGTACAAATATATTGATTTGAAATGGCCAATTTATCTTTATTTACTTCACAAGTGTGTTTATTTTCAAAGTATTGTATGTGTTCCCCAGTTTGTACATGGGCTACCAGCAGCTGCCAGATTTCACTGTTCATTTTTTTATACAGTACACTAGGAACTACTGCACTTTTCTTGGCTTTTAAGTAGGCCCACACGAAATCTGCGCGCGCAGATTTTCCGCAGATTTCTGCAGTTTTTTTTAGCCCATTATAAATTCTGTTTATTTACTTGAGTAAATGTGTAAATCGGAATTTATTCAGTTTTTATTCAGTAATTTATGACTTTTTATTTAATATATTAAAGTGTAAGTTATGATACTCCGCTGGACACTCCCAAAATAATTCTGCAGAAATCCGCAGATTTTTACCAAAATTCTCCGCAGAAATAGCAACAAACGTCTGCAGATTCCATCTGGCCCTACTTTTAAGTAAAACAAAATGAGTATTGCAATAAATCGTTTTTATTTTTTTCTCCTTAACCTCTTACTGTTCCTATTGCCTATACAATAAAAAAAACACACGTGTCAAGCCATGAGAACCGAACTGAACACAATGTTAAAAACCGAGGTATGTACTGAACCGTGGACTAACTGTATCGTTGCATCCCTAATGTGTAACATTTAAAAAAAAAATAAGAAGTCTTAAATGTAAACAACTTATAAAAAACATCCCATAATGTAAATAAATTGTCATTTATTAAGAATATGTCACTAAATCAATTTTGACAAAAATGTCAGATGGAACCTTATATTTCTGAGATGAGGAAATAACTCAAGTTATTGAAGTCATTACAAATGGTACAATATCATTCATTCATTCATTTTCTTGTCGGCTTAGTCCCTTTATTAATCGCGGGGTCGCCACAGCGGAATGAACCGCCAACTTATCCAGCAAGTTTTTACGCAGTGGATGCCCTTCCAGCCGCAACCCATCTCTGGGAAACATCCACACACACACACTTATACACTACGGACAATTTAGCCTACACAATTCACCTGTACCGCATGTCTTTTGGACTGTGGGGGAAACCGGAGCACCCGGAGGAAACCCACGGGGAGAACATGCAAACTCCACACAGAAACGCCAACTGAGCCAGCCGAGGCTCGAACTAGCAACGTTTTTGCTGTGAGGCGACAGCACTACCTTCTGCGCCACTGCCTTGCCATGGTGCCTGAATACTATATACTCCAGGCCCTAAAAAGCTTCATGTATTGTAATGGACTCAGCAGTGCATGTTCTGTGATGTGGCTATGGTGAATGATCCCACTGTGATATTCATGCTGAAGCCATATAATGCGCAGCTCTGACTGACTGGAATAAATAATGCACATCACTCAAATACCTTGTCAAAGTTGTCCACTCCGCCTCTGGTGCTGTTGTAGTCCAGGATCATCTGTGGTTTCCTCTGCTCGTCGCTGCTCTCTGCGTCGTCTCTGTGTAGCGTGCTCATCACGAGCACATTCTTATTTTTCCTGGGATGGTAAGAGATGAGCGTGTGCGTATCGGTGAAGGCGAACTTTGAGGAATTGATGGCTCTGCCTTTGACTGATAACAGCGCAGGCGGAAGCTCAGGATTGCTCAATCTGGTGGTTCCGATCATGGTGATATTTCTTCGTAACAGCTCCTCTCCCAGAGCGTACGATGTGAAGGACTGGTCACACGTGATGTTGTGTCCTTCTAAAGCGGACGTCATGTCTAGAACCACACGCATTGCCTGGTCCTCTTCTGCTTTCCCGTCTGCAGGTTTCCCAGTGTGGATCTGCATGTTCCATGCGTAACTGGACTTGCTGTCGCAAACTGCCCAGATCTGAATCCCGTATTTCGCTGGTTTGCACTGCATGTATATTTTAAAGGGACAGCGTCCTCTGAAAGGCACCAGGCACTTGTCCACAGTCAAGTTTTGCCCTGGATTGTACATAAGCGGCAGGCGTTCAACCCACTTATCCCAGACGTTCAGTATTGGTGCCAGTTTATCACCGCTCTTTTGGCCTGGTTCTGGATCTCTCTTGCGAAAGCAGATGACTCTTGACCAGCTTTTAAAGGTGTAGAGTGCCATGGTGGCACGAAAAATTGGCCTCCCCAATACTCCGTCCCACAAACTATCCACGGACTCGTGCTTGGATCGATACACACCGATCAGAATCAAGATACCAATGAAGGCCTGCAAATCCGTCCAGTCCAGATCCTTCCAGGCAGCACCATACACACGCTTGCCCTCTAAATTGGAGATCTGCATCAACATCTCTTTAATCTCATCTGGGAAAAACAACTCAAACGTTGACTTTATGTCTTGGGCATTGGAGCACGCAAAGCTTGTTGGTCCGGGGGTCATATTCTCGAAAAGATGACTTGGAAATCTCTTATGTCCGCTTGGAGGAGGTGTAGGGCTCCACAATACGTGCCCAGTTTTGGACATGTAGGCAGCATCTGTCTCTGCAGGCATGTGCAGCTCTGGCTCGTCTTCATCAGATGAGTGGTAGTCTGGGCCAAACTCTACATTGTCGTCTATTTCAATAATTTTATAATTGATCTCCTCGTCTGACTCGAACTCTTCTTCTTCCACCGTTCCTTCACTTCTCCTTAGGGTTGAGTATTTTTCCTCTTCATTGGACTCGAATAGATGCGCTGGGCTCTTCGCAGCATTGCACCAGCTCTCCATTGCGCAGCTTCAGAATAAACTGCAAGCAAGGTCCAACGAAAGTCACATTTATTATTATTTAATGTGAGGATATCCTGTAATGGCTGGTTTCCACTGAGCAGTGCGGTTCAGTACAGTACAGTAGGGAATTACTTCCGTTTCCGTTTCCAGACGTTTCTACTAAAACACGAATGTTACCAAAATAAGGAAGCGTAACTGTTTAGGGATGCGTTTGTAGGCGTGCCTAGCAGGTGAAACAGTTCCTGAAGGGCGGAGCTAGACTCAGAATGCTTATTGGTTTAGATAGAATCGTCATTTGCATGTGCAACAAGCCAGGTGAACGACAACACAGGAAATAGCATTTTAAATACACATCTGAAACACGACACCGTAATGTACTGATGATGACATACAGCAGTGAACCATGGGCCGTGTCTGAAATTGTAAACTTCTCTACTATGCAGCGTGTTAAAACAGCTGCAGCAACCATATACCTGGCAAATAAACAAAATAAATAAATAAAATAAAAAAACATGCAAACTCCACACAGAAACACCAACTGACCCAGCCGAGGCTCGAAACAGAGAACTTGTTGCTGTGAGGCAGCAGCACTACCTACTGCGCCACCGCATCGCCTGTCTGAATTCATAGTATTCAGAAAACAGTAGGCAATAAGTACCCGGATGACCTACTAAGGGGCCGATCACACAGAACGGGCATTTACATTTCAAAAACACGAGGCGCTGTGCACTTTTTATGTTGCTAGGCAACGACTGAATCAGCTGGGTATTGTGCGAGAGTGTTGCTGTTGATATTAATATAATTTTAATATTTAATAATATTGTGGTTAGGGCTGGGCGATTTTTTCGATTAATTCAAATTTAGGTTTTGACGACGATTTAATTTTATATCTGATCGAGAAATTTCAGTTTTTAAAAAAATATTTGATACATTATAATGGCACCAGTGCGCTTTGGTTCACTCTCTGTATGAAGCAGGTCGCACACCAGAACCGCCGCTCGGCGACGCGCCATGGATTTTAAAATTCTAAACAGGTTTCTATACACACACCGGCGCTGCCCAGCCACGATTCAGGACACAGGTCATATTTCAGCGCGCCACAGAGCGCCATCTGATTAGTTTCATGTTAAATATCATGTGAATGTGCGCGTCTGGTGTGTGATAGTTTAAACTGTCATGTGCGTGCCGTGTCGCGGCGTTTCTGGTGTGCGACCTGCTTGACTGTCTGTTAAAGTGTGAAGTCATGTTGGATTTTACTTGTTGCATTAGTCTGAGTCACGTCTGGATTGTCAAGACATATTCCCTCATCAAGCCGATAAACTCGATCTCAACATGTATGAAGGACGTAAAAACCTGCCATGAGAAAAAACGTGCCGGTCTTAGTTCGAACCGCGCTGATACTTTGGTTTGAACACGAGCAGAGGTGAGCAGCTGTAGCAGTGATAATGAAAGTAGCCGCCCCATGACCTCATTTAGCGGACCTAGTTGAAAACCAGACAGATCAGGCAGCATAATACAGAGAGCAAAGCGCATCAAATGATCGATATTTAAAAGGGGGAAAAAAGAAAAATAGATTAAATATTTTATATTAGACACACATCTGGTCTGGTACTTGTATTTGCTCCTGCTATACGTCCACACCTTCACGCATTGGGTTAAATTAGGCTTTACAGTTTCTATGTTCAGTCCTTTACTTCTACTGTATCTTAGGCAGCATAATTACAACCTGACATTCAATCAGAAGACAAAGTCAAAGCCGAGCTGACAGCCAATCTTTCCTAGGCTCAGCAAAACTTGCAAAAAAAAAAAACCTCTGTATTCCTGCAACTGCAATATTTACACAAATATTTCTTATTCAAATCTTCTGCAACGATATTTAACTCGTGCATTTTTTTTTTTACATTTATTTACATCTTGTTGACCAATTTATGTATGGGATGGCCATTAAAAAACAATGTTCCTTAACCAGATGGTTTTCCAAGTTACTTATAAACAGAGTGTTACTTCAGTCATGTTGTTGTAATGTTTTAAACTGACTAGTTACACAATAAATAAAAAAATCGGTCATACTTTATAAAAAAAACTACATTTTTTTTTATTTTTGCTAAATCGCCCAGCTCTAATTGTGGTATTCAAAATTTTTGAACTCAAACAGCGACAACAAGCCTCTCCTTCATCTTCAAAAGTCTCCGTTGTTGTCTTGACAACACAAACACTGCAGGCACCTCAACAGAAACTCTGCTTTCATGTGATTGGAGAATGAAAAAGACGCGACTGACATAACGACGTGCTTTTTCCGCTCAGAGTTGACTTTTTTTCAACTGTGAGCACACGGCGCGCAACGGCAAAAATGCGAGGCTCACAGGGCGCAAAAAAACGTGTTCGGTGAGATCGACCCTTATTCCACACTGATGGACGCTACACTATCCCATAATGCACCCTAAGAAATTTCATGAATGGGAGTGAAGCAACGCAACTGATGCAGGGAGATCACATGATCATGACAAATGGTGGATGTACATCCGAATTCCATCCATACTGCCTACATTCATACTATATTACGTCCGTTTCTAATGATCGTGTAGGAAATTCAAATGTACTGTGGAACCTACTCGAGTAGGTAGTTTCATTTCAGACACAGTCCACTCAAGCTCAGTTTGCTTTATCAACAAATATGATTTAGATTTTGACAATATATTACCAAAGAATATATTACAAGAAGTCATATTATTGTCATATTAAGACCATTTTAGAGGATTTTCCCAAATCCTGCCTAAAACGTGGAAAGTGATGCATGTCGATTCGTTCATCAACATTCTCTTAGAGGACGCCAAACCCTTGCTGCAGCTCTGATACAGGTTTTATTTATGGTGAAGACTAAACAGCACTGCAGTGTTTGGATGCGCTGTGTTTGTCTGAAGTATTTGATCGACTGTTTAGTATTAGTAATTAGTATATCATCATTATTACTGAAATTGGAATATTCCTTACATAGTGTGAAGCTGATTGGTCAGTGCAACTAGATGCAAAAGAGGCATGCAAATGTATGCACCTCCATTACAAATAACAAACCTGCGCCCACAAACGCTATATGTGAACGGCCCTTTATGCCACTGAGGAGATATTATTATACAACAGCATGATAAGATATTCACGAGCACATTCAAGGTACAAAAATCTTTCATTCTTGAGGTCATTACCGTTCTGTAATTTGAAGTTAAAAGTGAACAGCCGTGATGAAGCATGTAAATGCTGTGGTGTCATTATAAACGTCATTGGTGAATGTGAGCGATGTGTGGAGTTTTATGAAAGTGGACAGGAGCTTTGAAACAGAGCTCATCTGGAGAACTTTTCCAATCCGTCTGCTGCATGATACTGGGAAAATATCAGTAGTATTCCAATAATAGATATTCCTTATAACATTTCCCAAAAATGCTATTTTATTAGCTCTGACTTTATTTATGTCATCTGTTTTAAAGATATTTTTCACAACTAATTAATTCTAATTCAGACTAAAAAGCTGTGCATCACTGCTAACATTTACATGCAATTTACCCCATGTCTGCAATACGTATATTGCATAAACTATTATTATTGCGATAATGGTAATGTTGCCATATATTGTGCAGCCCTTGTTTACATTCTCCTTTTCTACATCTGTCAGTAACTATCGTTCCTAAAGGAGTTCCTGAACTTGCTGACACAAATCCAAAACGATTATCATGCAGGTCGTATCAGGAGAACAGGCTCCGGTGATCTGTAAACGAAGGCCAGAGGGCGCTCTCGTGCAGAAACTCCAAATATTCCATGAACTTTGTTCAGCAGCAACATGTTTGAGTAATGAACCGCACTGTACTGTACTGAACCCAGAGTCACTGCAGTTTCATCACGTCACGTTCAAGACTTTTAAAGACCTTTAAAGAGCATTATGAAGGAACTTTCAGACTTACACAAGACTAAACACTAAACTAGGCCTGATTGGGCCCACAAAAAACATTTAAATTGAGTTATTTCTTAGCCAAATACTTTATATTACGTATAAGCTTTATTTTTAAATGAAGTGTCAAAACAAGCAAACTCTAGCTGTATAGATGTGCTTTTCATAACATGTATTTTAAAAGAAATTGACAATTGTTTAAATCTATAATAAAGCAAATATATGCACACGAGTCTGTGCAGGTCAGCATCCTCACCAAGCAGCTATAAACACACGGAGAACTGTTAAATAAGCATTATTGTAATAAAGATAAGTACACTATATTGGTACACAGAGCTAAAATTAAAACTTTTGTTAAAAGTTCTACTGATTGGATTGTTGGTCATTGGATAAGTGTTGGCCTGATTGGGTAACTTAATGAATTTAGGAAAATTAAGACCTGTTTAAAAGGATTTTAGACCTACATCACAATAGTTCAGTAAATTTAAGACTTTTGAAGGCATAAAATATTGTTTTAAAGACTTTTTGAGACCCTGCGGACAGCCTGGAACCTCACCGCTGAGTGGAAAAGAGCCATAATACTAATACATGAACACATGATGAAGAACACTTCGGCAGGACACAGCGGCGCTCAATTAATATGATTTATATATATATATAATTCTCCTTTAAATGTAAAACATGCTTGTTTGTTTTTCTTTTAGCATATGGCACTTCTTTACCAAACAGAAACGCACAATTGAGCAATTCCAGCATTATAAATGTGACATTTGCAGTAAAAACTCCACACAGAAATACATAGAGAGAGACAGCAGATGTTAACATGATATTGCAGCATCTGTTTATATTTCTAAAACAACTCAACACAGAGTTATGGGATCAGAAAAACACCAATCTGTAAATGTATTTTACATTTTAAATAAGGAAAATAAACATGTGTTATGGATATGACCAAAAACGTCTGCAAGTTTACAGTCCACAACACACTTTGGAGAAATGCTTTGAATAAAACTGCACAACCCACAAGAAACGAAAGGAGAAGAGTCGGCTCACTGTAGAACAAACATGGCTGATTTGATTTGCTTTTTGTTTGCATTTATGAGGGAAAAGCTCCGTTATGGATGGGACAGATGTGAAATTCCCACTTGAGTGACTTTGGCAAATCAAATATACGTGTTTGAAAACGATGACAGAAACATTTCTGAGTATAAAACAATCAACACAAAAAAGTAGAAAGGGTTTCGCTATTTTGCTCAAACAAATGGTGAAGTTGACTAGTGCATGGAATTGCTCAATTATAAACATGACAACATGAACAGCGATGAGTGGAACAGTCACGTCTTAATATTATTAAATGACATCATCCCACTCTTTCAGCTGCGTTTGCTCCAGAAGTATTTCCTGAATCATTTTCCCACAGGATTTTTACCGATTTTCTCAAAACTATTGGTTTAGGAACTGAAACATCCAAACACAACATTACAAGCCTTCATTTACAGAAGTCCTGTCAATCGACCAACTTTAATAAAGGAAAATCAACTACAAATAACACGTTCAAACTAAAAAACACAAAGAAAAACTATTCATTCAGAAATGTTGGCTGTGTAAATAAAGCAATAAATTTCAAGCTAAGCACAATATCAATTATTACACAAAGCCTATGATCTATTTTGGTAGCACTGCAATCTGTCGCTGCGTCCCGATTTGCATACTATCCATCCTAAATAGTATAGGAAAACAGAAATAGTGCGCTGCAAACTGCAGAGTAGAAATGTCAAGTGTAGAAGTGTCTGTACTCTAATTACTGATATTACCCATAATACACTGCACATTTGACTGAATTTGAGAACTACAAACGCAGGTAAAAAGTGTAAACAAACTACAAACATGGCGGATGCACAAGACCAAACGTCAAGTAGAGAGGCTTCGGTAAAGTTGTTTGAATGATTATTAATGAATATCTAGCCTACTGGAGAATATTTAAATCACATTTTCAGTGTGATATTTCATCTGCAGCAGCAATGTGAGCTTCTATAAAGGACATTCACTTCTGATGCAGAATTATCCAAACACCGAGGAGATTTCTCAGCATGACAGACTCGGCAGATTAACCTGCTGCTGCTGCTGCTGCTGATGATGATGAATATACAATAACAGGACATTAATTATGACAGAAATGTGAATGATGCATTGAGATGATTGACAGCTCGTAACTAAGCAACAGAACAGTATGCTAATGAGCAAGTAGTTTGTCTCAATGCTTGCACACTCCTCTGTTACACACTCAAAAGTATGCACTTTCTTAAAGACACAGTCTAGTAGGCGAACTGGGATGCAGCATGTGACTCTGATTGGTGGATTGCCTGTACAGCATCATAGGTACTGAAAATGCACAAATTCCGCTAATAATGTTTTAAAAACCCATCTGTCAGATTTAGCAGCCACTAAGAAAAAATAAAATCAATATAGAGAAAATGAACGGAGATTTTACTTCTGGAACCACACAGCTGAATATTGTTCTGCATTTAAACAAATCTGTCTTATTAAACAGGCATATATCGATTAAAACGAGTTTGGTCAGCAAACCAAAAAGATTTTGGATTTAAATTCAAATCAGTTATTCCAAATATATATATATATATAAATATAAACTACACATTTTACCTAAATTGAATATATTATTTATGTTTCTCTTGATTTTTCTTGTTCTCTACAATGCAATTTAATATTTTCCCCTAACATATTAATCTCTGTGTAGTCATTTTTAGACTGTAATCAGTGTTTCAGTTAGATTAATTCATCAGCATTGTCTTTATCTAATGTATCTGCACAGATGAAGCATCCTGGAGCAAAATATTACTGTAAACGAGAGATCTGAGACTCATTTATGATATATATAACATATATTAAACAATTAACTTATTTATAAATTAACAATCATTTATATTAATCGAATATAGCCGATACGATGTGTATTTGAATGGTGTAAAGTCGCGTACAGTTATATTAAAGTGGCATCTGCTGAAACGAGCGATCAGAGCCATGTTAGAGAAACAAACAAAATGGCAGCATCTGGATTGGGAAAAGATCCTCCTGCATGAGATATTGCTGAAGAAATGTGGATAAAACGACGCTTACAGAGAAACATGTAGTGTGTTTAATTCAGATCCAGCCTTGTGTGCGTCTTACCTCACACACACGCGATGTTTCTGCAGATCTGATGTTTGCTGAATAATCCAGATGCATGAGATTTCGAGCTGCCAACAGCCGCGCGCTGATGTTACTGTAAAATCACTACACAGATGACAGATATTAGTGTATTATTGCTGCTGCTGTTGTGAAGCACTGGAGTGGTCCTTGTTTGTGCACGCGCCTCTGCGGGTGCACGCGCGCACACTCTTGTGCACCCGCACACACTCTTGCAGATGTTAGCCCGAGAACGCGCGCGATCATTCCCGAATGTTTACGCGTCTACGTCCTAAAAATATGTATCGTTACATTTTAGGATTAATAAGTATACACTTTAGAGTGTGTGAAAGAGTATTCAAACATTGGAACAAACTACATTTACCTACATTACATTATTGTTAATGTCATCCTACTGTAGATTTGGTTTATCTGCCGTTCGCGAGTCTGTCATGAAGAAAAATCTCCTCAGGTGTTTCCAGAATTATATATTCAGAGGATATTAACCAAACACTTCTTTATAGAAGTTCACATTGTTGTTGCAGATGAAAAATAACACGGAAAATGTAATTTAATATTCTCCAGTTGGCTAGATAAAAGTCATTCAAACATCTTCACCCTTGACGGTTGGTCTCGCGCGTCCGCCATGTTTGTAGTTTGTTTACACTTTTTAACGGAATTTCGTCCAATATGTTCTACAGATAATAGTAGAGCCTCCAGGGAGCTTGGCATTCTCTTTTCAGTTCAGTTCAATTCACCTTTATTTGTATAGCGCTTTTACAAGATTGTGTCAAAGCAGCTTCACATATAAGATTATACATTGAAACAGTTCAGTTTTCAGAGTTTAAGTTCAGTTCAGTTCAGTTTAGATTAGCTCAGTTCAGTTCAATATGTTTTAATATTCACTGCTGAGAGTCCAAACACTGAAGAGTAATTCAGTTATGCGCAGCTCTAGAAGTCCCGGACTTTGCAAGTAAGTGGCGACAGAGGCAAGGAACAAATTTCACCAATGGACCAGAGTGAAGGAAAAAACCTCTGGACGAAACCAGGCTCAGTTAGCTCGACCATTTCTCCTATCATATGGCAAAATGTCTTGTGGAGAGCTGCAGTCTAGGCGCTGGAGGCTGGAGAACACAGGACGTCAGCGAAGACTCGGCTGTCCCTGGAGCATCACAGGAATCAGTCTCAGGCTCTCCTCCATGACCATCACAGCAGCTGCTACGGCCTGGTCCAGGAATGTGGAAGCCTTGGGATCATCTCTTCTTTTCAACATACTACTGGACACACGCTATTTCTACTCTCAAATACTATTTAGGATGGACAGCATGAGAATTGGGGCACAAATACTGTGATTTTTCAACGGTGGCTGGTCTTTTTAAATATGTAAACCCTCGTAAGGTCAGGGATCACAAATTCACATTGCGTTTATGGAGTGTATGGGTGTTTCCCAGTACTGGGTTGCAGCTGGAAGGGTATCCACTGTGTAAAACATACTGGAATAGTTAGCAGTTCATTCCACTGTGGCGACCTCTGATGAATAAATGGACTAGCTGAAGGAAACATAAATGAATGAAAAACTAAGGAAAATAAATGAAAACTAATATCGTCAGTCAAAGAGTTCTGCTTATGATAATAACATTGTTTTTATTTGTGCAGCACCGTTGTTTTAGCAGTTATTTAATGATAGGTAGAAAGATTCATGATATTCATATATGTTCTTAAATTAGGCGTACACTCAATAACTTTACAAACTTTTACATTTTAATATCCACATTTGTGAATATAAATTGCTACAATCAACATATTATTGCAACAGAAAACAAAACAATCCATTTATTTTTCATACATTACCAAATTAAGCAATGTGATAGTCAGAGCGGGCAGGTATTACATTTTCCATCTTCAACCACTCACACAATCTGTCCCAAAGGGATTTGACAGTACAACTGCAAACAAATGCTGTATGTATAATTATAGTTTACTTTATTTTCCACTTATTTAAATGTGTGTCCCCTTGTGCTTATATGCAAGTACCCTGAGCTCCTGTAACACAAACAAGTCACTTGGCGAATGAAGCTCAATTCTGATTCTGATAACATCAGTATCCCGATCTGGCCACTAGAGGCCGCCAAAGAAAGCCAAACACCTTCTGTCCACAGCTGGACTCACTGCGCATGTGTGGATTTTGTGACTCTTTTGAGGGGTAGGTTTGCGGTTAGGGTTACATGCTAATAAAACACAGTTTAATTGGTATTTTAATAAACATTATGAATAATACTCTGTATAGTCACTGATTTTACATTATGGTTGAGGGAGGGGTAGACGTTAATAAAATACAACTGTTGGGTAATTTGATAAACATATGAACAATACTCAGTATAATTACTGTTTCTACATTACTGTGAGGTTTAGGGTTGGGGTAGTGGTAGATGATCATAAGTTACAATTTAATGGGTAATTTAAGAAATAATAAGAATAATACTCTGTATAATCATTGTTTAATATTAATATATATTATTATTAATATTAATACCAATATTGTGGTAGGAGTAGACGTTAATAAAATACAATTTAATGGGTAAATTAATAAATAATATGAATAAAACTTGGTATAATTATGGTTTTACGTTACTGTGAGAGTTGGTGTTAATAAAATGAACAAATCTATAGTTGCAGAAATGAACTAACATCCCAAAACATTTAAAAAACTTGATTAAAAAACAAAATATCCTTCTGATTTGTTGCATTTTCATTATTTTCTGTCTACATGCACTGAAAATTAAGAAATAACATTTAATGAAACTTTAATATTGCCAAAAATGCAGGTACCACCAGTGACATGGCACATGTGATCTTTAAATTAATGTACAGAATTATTTTCTAATAATCACACTGTCATTTGTGTGTTTCATTAAGTCAAAAGGAAACGGAATAATGTGGTCTGAGTTTAAGTGTTAAAAAATAATAATATATGAAATATTTTAAGACCTTTAGCCAAAAAACTAAACAAATTCAGTGCAAGAGTCGTAAACACGTTTGCTTAAAACAACAACACAAGTGCATCACTTCCACAGCTTAACTAATCATTTATTGACCACAGTCTGCATTTACATTTACTAAAAGCTGAAAAAGATCCCAGATATAAAACCGTCATCAACATCCTGATACAGCTCTCTAGTGTTTTGAAAAATACCCTTGTTTATGTTCAATAAAATGTATATAATAATACAATAAGATGACGTAATGAGTAGATTATAATGTTATAAATTAATAAACATGATTATATTACATCCATAATTTACACCACACAGCAGAACACAGAGAGAGAATGATGGAGAACAGAATAATTAATAATATTCACTATGATCTGAAGATTTCTGGTGTCCTTTCACCGAAACTGTGGGAGAGAAGAGCAGAAAGTTGATTGGACGAGTGAATTTCATTATAATAGCTCAGTGAATGCCAAGAGTATTAGAGTTTTGCATTTTAAATGAGTTTTTATATTGTTTTAGTAATTAGTTAAAAAATCTAATAACAGTTTGAACAAGCACTGAGCCAAAAACCACACAAAAGCATCGTAAATGATGGAGCAAATTCAGACAGACTTGGTGTGTGTAATGAAACATGTTTCTTTTTGACAAATGGAGCAAATTTGTTTGGCGCCATGTACTGTTAGTTCTCTAAACAGCAGCAGCTCAGATGTTACACCACAGAATGCCTGCCTGACTCAGATAATGGTTATTTATTTAGATGTTTATTATTTTGTTTCACTTTGTTGAGTTTGCTGTTTGTTGAGAAAATGAGTTTCCCCTGGGAGGAGACCTCGGAGAGACCCAGCACACACTAGAGAGACTGCATTTCTTGGCAAGACTGGGAAGTGTCTGGGAAGATGGAAGTCTGGGGTTAGTCCTGGATAAGCAGAACTTTTCCCAATCTATTTCATACCACTAATGCAAATGTTTGCCACGTCTATAAAACAATTAATGTCGCATCACCAGGCTCTCCAGAGTTTCCTCCAGAGTTTCATGCAATTTCGGGTGTTTCATTTTTAATCTTTCGACTTCTATTTTAATATAATTTGACACCGCATGGCGAACGGAAAGAAAAACCTCTGCATTTCGTGACTCGGTGGTTCTTTAAGGTAATCAAAAATTGCTGCTTACATGGTCGACTCTTAATCAGAGTGTTATCTTAATCATATTAAAATCAGAGTGTTATCTTAATCATATTAATCGGAGTGTTGGTGTCAAAGACAGCGCATTCATCTGCCCTTCAGCATGCGCCCTCCAATGTGTCGTTAAGTTTGGCATGTTTCCCCCTTAAACGCAACTTTTGTAAAGCGGCTGCTTCACGTTGTTGTGTCAGAATCCTTATGAAATAAATACAGCCAGACTTTAGAACGCTTAGTTTAAGCAAATTTGATGAGCGCGATCATGCGTGTTGAATCTGAAGGGGGTCGCTCTGGCTGAGCTGTCCTGCGCGCGTTGTGTGTGTGTGTGTGTGTGTGTGTGTGTGTGTGTGTGTGCAAACCTGCCTAAACGTCGTTGTCTATAGCCACTAAATCAAAAAGTTAGGAATTGCCGTGAGATTGTGTTGCACTCTCAGCTCACATCCTTCTAAAAAAAAGGTCCACATTGTCCTCCGATAATGTCAACAGACTGGACTGTCTTAGCGACTGGCTGAATGTAAAGGAGGACTGAGCAAAATTGTTTCTACTTTATAATAATGTTCTCAACTTACAGCAATACAACTTTACAATGAGTACAATTGTTTGTATTCAATACTTTATTATTATTATTATTATAATTTTTCATTTTCCATATCTGCAGTGCCTGTATTTTGTATTTTATTTGCAGTCCACTTAGAATACAACTTATAAATCAATGTTTTCTTTATTGGTATTGATTGTTTTGAAATTCAGATGTCATTAACATGCCTGTATTGTTATTTCTTCAATAAATATGGCTGTCAGGCAGGATCTTGATGGTTTATTGTGGGTTTGTTGTTTACATGAAGAAATCTGTGTTACAAGTTAAACAAAAATTCTAATAAACAATTATATTTTGAATTTAAATAGTTTTGTCTTGCGTTTACATTAATTTTACATTTAAATAAACAAAATGACGAGTTTCAATCTTTTAAATGCGATTAATCGTGATTAATTGTAAAAAAAATTGCGATTAATTTTTTTTTTTTAACGATTGACAGCACTAATGTATATATATATATATAAATCTTTTTGTTTCTACTCGCAGCAACTTCCTGGCTTAAACAGGAGGGTTGACAGGTATGCAGACAGATGATAGTCAGCCTTCAGTGTCCTCTTCTGTCACTTCTTCGAGCACACCTCTGAGAGCGTCTAGACTCATCTAGACTCAATTCTGTAGTTCAAATAACTCAGAGTTGTAGTTGAGAACGTCTGTTATAACAGTCCTTGTATTAAATAAATAGTCGAGTTTAAATCGGGCTCGGGATCATAATTACTGTTAATGTGTCGGACCGGGTCGGCTCTAACACAAGGTGCACGGGCTCGGGTATAGGGTCGGGGTTTTCATGTGAACCTGTCATTAATTTTAGTTTACCACAATAATCTTGATAAGTGCAGATTAAGCACAACTCACCGCGTTCCTGAGCATGTGGCCAGACTTCTGGAAGATGGAGGAGCGTTTGGAGCTGGGTTTGGCTGGTTCTGGAGCAGGAGGGTTGGGTTTAGGCGGCTCCAGGCTGAAAGCGTCCAGACTGGGCAGATCCATGGTGGGTGGGTCAGGGAAGACGGTGGGCAGCGAGCTGTCAAAGTTGTTCTGCGCAGGAGTGTAGCTGTGGAGTGTGTTCTGTGCGGGAGTGTAGCTGTGGAGTGTGTTCTGTGCGGGAGTGTAGCTCTGGAGTGTGTTCTGTGCGGGAGTGTAGCTGTGGAGTGTGTTCTGTGCGGGAGTGTAGCTGTGGAGTGTGTTCTGTGCGGGAGTGTAGCTGTGGAGTGTGTTCTGTGCGGGAGTGTAGCTCTGGAGTGTGTTCTGCTCTGGGGTATCCAGTGGGAGTCCTCCCATCTCATAATGCTTCTTACGCAGCTCACCGAGACGCACACGCTCACTACACAGCTGCTTCTCCAGCTCCAGAACCCTCACCTGCACACACACACATGCTTAAATCAGTCACTGTGATAAACATTGCAGACACGCACACTCAATATCATATTTATTTAGGTATTTGTTCAGTTTTCATATCATATACTACAAATTACCTGGGTATCCATTTCTTCAGTTTTGAGTTTTATAAGAGACAAGCCAGAAAAGTCCATGGAGTCTGTGGAGGAAATAACAAGAGCACGCTTAATGTGCATTCTGCTGTTCCTGTGGCTCTTATAAAGTCTATACTTGTTTACACTTTAAATATGCTTTTAAAATGAATTTTTTAATTAAATTGTAGCGTTTCTTCTTAAATCTTGTTTAATCCAGTGTGTTTCTTTGTGAAATGTTCTCATGAATATTGTGCGGGGAATAAATTACAAATAACACAAGCTATGATTGCTATTTTTTAATTTACTTTACTAGTAAAATGGTTGATTGCTAAAATAAAAGCCAGTTACTTTGTTTTCACATCTACTGACTTGCATTTATTCTCCTGACTCTTTATGTAGAGAAGTCAGGAGTAAGTGCAGATGTGTTTGTTGTTTATGAGGTGGGTGTGTTTGTAAGAAAAGTCAAAAATGAATGTTTAGTCTTTTATGCCAAATATCATTCAATATAACACATTAAGCTGGTTTTAAAAGAAGTAACATAAGATTCTAATGCATTACTTTCCATTAAAAAGTAACTAAGCAGCAAATGTAGTCAGTAACACATTCAGTTACTTTCTAAAGAAGTAACACAATATTGTAATCTGTAACATTTTAAAGTAACTTTCCCCGAAACTGCTCTAGAAAGCACTTATTCCAGTGTTTGTTTGAGGCCTGGAAACTCACTCTTGTCCTCGATCTGCATTTGTCCAGATTTAGTAGACGTCACCACTACAGCGGCCATATCGTTGACGTGTCTAGACGCCTGCTGTAGAGTGTGAAGCTTCTTGTTTCCTCTATCTGCCTTCACCTGTAAAATGAAGAACTGCTGTGTACAAACGTAAACTAAAGGTACAAAAGTAATCTAAATGTAATCCAAAATTAGTTAAATTATGTAAGCATAAATCTGTAATAAAGGTAATAAAAATGTAATCCAAAAGTAGTCAATTTACATTACCATAAATTTGTAATGAAAGTAATCTAAATGTAATCCAAAAGTAGTCAGATTACATTACCATAAATCTTTAATGAAAGTAATCTAAATGTAATCCAAAAGTAGTCAGATAATATTAGCATAGATTTGTAATAAAAGTAATCTAAATGTAATCTAAAATTAGTGAAATTATGTTAGCATAAATCTGTAATAAAAGTAATCTAAATGTAATCCAAAAGTAGTCAGATAATATTAGCATAAATTTGTATAAAAAGTAATCTAAATGTAATCCAAAAGTAGTCAGATTACATTACCATGAATTTGTAATGAAAGTAATCTAAATGTAATCCAAATGTAGTCAGATTACATTACCATAAATCTGTAATAAAAGTAATCTAAATGTAATCCAAAAGAAGTCAGATATTACCATAAATTTGTATTAAAAGTAATCTAAATGTAATCCAAAAGTCAGATTATGTTAGCATAATGTTGTAATAAAAGTAATCTAAATGTAATCTAAAAGTAGTCAGATTACATTACCATAATGTTGTAATAAAAGTAATCTAAATGTAATCCAAAAGTAGTCAGATTACATTACCATAAATTTGTAATAAAAGTAATCTAAATGTAATCCAAAAGAAGTCAGATATTACCATAAATTTGTATTAAAAGTAATCTAAATGTAATCCAAAAGTAGTCAGATTACATTACCATAATTCTGTAATAAAATAACCAGAATGTAATTCATAAGTAGTCAAGTTACTATATCATAAATCTGTAATAAAGTAATCTAAATGTAATCCAAAAGTATCAGATTACATTACCATAAATTTGTAATGAAAGTAATCTAAATGTAATCCAAATGTAGTCAGATTACATTACCATAAATCTGTAATAAAAGTAATCTAAATGTAATCCAAAAGAAGTCAGATAACATTAGCATAAATTTGTATTAAAAGTAATCTAAATGTAATCCAAAAGTCAGATTATGTTAGCATAATGTTGTAATAAAAGTAATCTAAATGTAATCTAAAAGTAGTCAGATTACATTACCATAATGTTGTAATAAAAGTAATCTAAATGTAATCCAAAAGAAGTCAGATATTACCATAAATTTGTATTAAAAGTAATCTAAATGTAATCCAAAAGTAGTCAGATTACATATCCATAATTCTGTAATAAAATAACCAGAATGTAATTCATAAGTAGTCAAGTTACTATATCATAAATCTGTAATAAAGTAATCTAAATGTAATCCAAAAGTAGTCAGATTACATTACCATAAATCTTTAATGAAAGTAATCTAAATGTAATCCAAAAGAAGTCAGATATTACCATAAATTTGTATTAAAAGTAATCTAAATGTAATCCAAAAGTAGTCAGATTACATATCCATAATTCTGTAATAAAATAACCAGAATGTAATTCATAAGTAGTCAAGTTACTATATCATAAATCTGTAATAAAGTAATCTAAATGTAATCCAAAAGTAGTCAGATTACATTACCATAAATCTTTAATGAAAGTAATCTAAATGTAATCCAAAAGAAGTCAGATTACATTACCATAAATCTTTAATGAAAGTAATCTAAATGTAATCCAAAAGTAGTCAGATAATATTAGCATAGATTTGTAATAAAAGTAATCTAAATGTAATCTAAATTTAGTGATATTATGTTAGCATAAATCTGTAATAAAAGTAATCTAAATGTAATCCAAAAGTAGTCAGATTACATTACCATAAATTTGTAATGAAAGTAATCTAAATGTAATCCAAATGTAGTCAGATTACATTACCATAAATCTGTAATAAAAGTAATCTAAATGTAATCCAAAAGAAGTCAGATAACATTAGCATAAATTTGTATTAAAAGTAATCTAAATGTAATCCAAAAGTCAGATTATGTTAGCATAATGTTGTAATAAAAGTAATCTAAATGTAATCTAAAAGTAGTCAGATTACATTACCATAATGTTGTAATAAAAGTAATCTAAATGTAATCCAAAAGTAGTCAGATTACATTACCATAAATTTGTAATAAAAGTAATCTAAATGTAATCCAAAAGAAGTCAGATATTACCATAAATTTGTATTAAAAGTAATCTAAATGTAATCCAAAAGTCAGATTATGTTAGCATAATGTTGTAATAAAAGTAATCTAAATGTAATCTAAAAGTAGTCAGATTACATTACCATAATGTTGTAATAAAAGTAATCTAAATGTAATCCAAAAGTAGTCAGATTACATTACCATAAATTTGTAATAAAAGTAATCTAAATGTAATCCAAAAGAAGTCAGATATTACCATAAATTTGTATTAAAAGTAATCTAAATGTAATCCAAAAGTATCAGATTACATTACCATAAATGTGCAATAAAGCTTTGTAAACACACCAGTTGGATTTAAAGCACACAGATTTAGTGTATGGTACCTTTGAAGCAGCTACCAGTTGTGCCGTACTGGCTGCGATCTCATGAGAACAGACGATCAGCTCCTCATATTTGCCTCTGTCGGTCACAACTTTATCAGCCGAATCACTAAAATAAAGAATATATAAATATATTTTAAATTGTGGTGGTGCAAACTGAACACGGTAGTATAATTACACAATCAGATTTCAAAAAGCAAGAGTAATTAGAGTAAACTAATCTTTTAAATACTTGTAATCAGATTATGGATTATATGATTATACATTATTTACACAAAGGTAGGTAGTTGTTCATAATTAATCAATTATCTAAATACCTCTCTTTTTAATAATAAACCTGGAGCTTGTATAAGTTCATGATTCTTGGTGTTGTTTTTTATTTATATTTTTGTCTGCACTTCCAGTGTTTTTAAATTAAATATTTGATGTAGCAGCGATATCACTCTGAATTACACCGTATTGTTTTTTATAATGTTGATATTTTCTAAATGCACTGAATTTTTAACAAATGATTTAAGATTTAGTGTTAGTCAGTGTTAATACCCTAACCCATACACTAACAACGAGGCGTATTAGTGTGAGTATAGTTAAGTATTAACTGTCCATTATTGCACGTTAAAAAGAAGCTGTTGAGGCTTTTGTTGATGATAAACAATAAAGATATTTTTCATTCAATCTATCAAAATGATACAATACTATCCTGCTTTAAATAAGGGTTAGCAAAAAAGTAATCTAAATGTAATCCAAAGTAGTCATATTACATTACTCTAAATGTGCAAAAAAAGTAATCTAAATGTAATCTTAAAGTAGTCAGATTATGTTAAATCAT
The DNA here is from genome assembly GCF_052040795.2 of Danio rerio. Classification (NCBI taxonomy): domain Eukaryota; kingdom Metazoa; phylum Chordata; class Actinopteri; order Cypriniformes; family Danionidae; genus Danio; species Danio rerio. Next base: position 49,231,164 of record NC_141030.1, read on the forward strand.
ACATCTGTAATAAACATAAATTAAATGTAATCCAATAGTCAAATTAATGTAATCCAGAAGTATCAGATTATGTTACTATAAATCTGTAATAAAAGTAATCTAAATGTAATCTAAATTTATCAGAATTAATTTCCATAAATCTGCTATAAAGATTATCAAAATGTAATTCAAAAGTAGTCAGACAGATACCATAAAAGTGCAATACAAGTAATCTAATGTAATCCAAAAACCATCAGATTACATTGGCATAAATGTGTAACAAAAGCAATTTAAACATAAAACAAAAGTAGTCAGATTACATTACTATAAATCTGTAATAAAAGTAATCTAAACTATAAATGTGCAACACAAGTAATCTAATGTAATCCGAAAGTCATCAGATTATGTTAGCATAAATGAGTAATAAAAGTAATCTAAATGTAATTGTGATACTCGAGTCGGCATTACCTTCCTAATTACTTACAGTAATCTAAAAGTTGTCAGATTTCATTACTCTAAATGTCAAATCAAATCAAATCAAATCAAATCTAATCCCTTTTATTGTCAAATCAGCAGCAGCACGTGTGCTATGATGAGCGAAAAGCTTCGGTGCTGTACAAGTGTGCAAAAACATGTGCAATAAAAGTAATCTAAATGTAATCTTAAAGTAGTCAGATTACATTAAACCATGAATCTGTAATAAACATGAACTAAATGTAATCCAATAGTTAAATTAGCATACCATAATTCTGTAATCCAAATGTGATGCAGAGTTATCAGATTACATAACTATAAATGTGCAATAAAATAATCTTAAAGTAGTCAGATTACTATACCATAAATCTGTAATAAACGTAATCTAAATATAATCCGAATTTATCAGAATTTGTTTCTATTAATGTGCAATAAAAGTAATCTAAATGTAATCCAAAAGTAGTCAATTACTTTAAGTATAATCTGTAATAAAAGTATTTTAATTCAAAAGTGTTCACTGTTACCATAAATGTGCAATAAACGTAATCTAATGCAATCAAAAAGCAATCTGGTTACGTTAGCATAAATATGCAATAAAAGTCATTTAAATGTAATCCAAAATTAGTGAATTACGTTAGTATAATCTGTATTATAAGTATTTTAATCTAAAAGTATTCAGATTACATTAGCATAAATTTATAATAAAAGTAATCTAAAAGTAGTTTTAAAAATGCATCATCTAAAAGATAATATTCCTGACCCCAAATTTTGTCCTGGTTTTAGAATCATTCATTCATAAATAATCCCAGTTCTGTACACGAATAATACACTTTTTTATTTATTTAATATTGTTTTTTTAACTGTTTTTACTCACAGCATCTGCGTGGCTCCCCATCCCACCGCCTTAGAAGCTGAAATGAGGCCTTCGGTCCAGCGTGAGTTCTTGGCATAGAAATCTTTAGCGGAGCCTGAGCCCTGAAACAGCAATAAACACACACACAACCTGCATCTGAGACTCAGGAACATGCATGACTTATGGAAATATACACAGTTAAAGTCAAAATTACTAATTGATGTTGAACAGATTCAGGAATTGTTCACAGTGTTTCCTCTAATATTTGTTCTTCTGGAGAAAGTCTGATTAGTTTTATTTGGGCTAGAATAAAAGCAGTTTTTAATAGCGTTAAAGTCATGTTAAGCTCAATATTATTCACCCCTTCAGCAATATTAGTGTTGGATTGTCTCCAGAACAAACCACTGTTATACAATGACTTGCCTAATTACCCTAACTTTACCCTGATTACCCTAGTGAAGCCTTTACATGTCACTGTAAGCTGAACACTAGTGTCTTGAAGAATATCTAGACTAATATTATGTGCTGTCAATCATCATGGAGAAGAGGAACGACATCAGTTATTAGAGATGAGTTATTAACACTATCGTGTGCAGAAATGTGTTGAAGTAATCTACTCTCCGTTAAACAGAAACCAGATACAAAGATATGCAGGACAGCTAATAATTCAGGAAGGCTAATTGTTCTAATCTCAGTCTGACCCGTCCGCTCTCCACGATGTCCCTCTGCAGGTCAGTCGACGCCGTCACCAGCATATGAATTGCCTGAGCGAAGAGAACAGAGAAAACCAAACGTTCACATGGGGTTTACATCATCAACAACTGTTTACATCGGGAAAAACATAAAGAGATCTGATACATGGTAATATAAGCACATTTTAAATATGCCTCACAGCAAGAAGGTCTCTGGTTTGAGTCTCGGCTGGGTCAGTTAGTGTTTTTGTATGGAGTTAGCATGTTCTCTCCGTGTTAGCGTGGGTTTCCTTCACGTGCTCCGGTTTCCCCCACAGTCCAAACACTGGACTCGAACCAGAGACCTTTTTGCTGTGAGGCCACAGTGCTAATCACTGAGCCACTGTGTCACCCTGCTATTTTAGTCTCTAATAAAAACCCCAGTCTTTAGTTATCATTTTCATGTATGTGTTTCAGGTTAGAATTAAACTGTAATGAATTTACAGCATATTCACAAACAACCTTACCTTCATTAGATCCGAACAAGAGCCAAGGATGCTGTCACAGGACAAATGGAGAAATTAGAATGCATAACAGATAAACTTCACATGTATTCAAAAAAATACTCATGTACAGCATTTATATTGAATGCTTTAGTGTCTTTGAACCATTTTACAGTAAAGTGTATTATACTGTATGTGATGTAGTTTTTGCAAGCATGCTGTAATTCAAGATCTTATAGACTATAGAACGGTTCAAAACATTGAAGTGTTTACTATGAATTACAACCCCAAATCAGAAAAAGTGGATAGTATGGAGAACAAAAAAATAAAAAGGGAAAGCAGTGATTTCTAAATTCAGACTTTAGACAATATGAACAGTAAATATTTCATGTTTTGTTTAGTCAACTTCACTTCATGTGTGAATCTCCGTCCTCTACTGTCAGCCAGAGCTCAACACACTGCAGAAACAGAGACAGCAGCAGTGCAGGGCAGTGATCAGGTGATCTGCTGAATGATGATGTGATGTGACACAGGTGATGTGATGGTGATCGGCTCATCAGGAAAGCTCTAGTCCTTTAGGAGCAGAGATGGGCCGAGGATCTCCAGTTTGACAACAAATCAGAGAGAAAATTAGTAAAATGTATAAACACAATGCTCCTCAGAGAAAGAGAGGAAGACATGTGGATATTTCAGCTTCAGCAGTGCAGAACATCATTACAGACTGAAGGAGTCTGGAGGAGTTTCAGTGCGTAAAGGACAAGAGCGCAAGCCTAAGCTGAACAAGCGTGACCTCCGACCCCTCAGGGGGCGCTGCATCATGAATCCTCATTCATCTATGAGCCAGATCAGCACATGGGCTCAGCACTACTGCGCTAAACCTGTGACAAGCACCACAATACAGAGCGACATCCACAAACGCCAGTCAACACTGCACTGTGCCAAGAGGAAGCCCTATGTTAACAGTGTCCAGAAGCGCCATCAACTCCTCTGGGCTCGGAGGCATCTGGGTTGGACCATGTACCGTGCTCAGATAAAGCAGTGTTTCAGGTGTTTTTTGGGAGAAATGGACGCCGTGTGCTCCGAACCAAAGATCTGGAGAATTACCAGAACGACTTCACTGGTTAATTTAGAAAAGCTCTGCTCACACAGGCGAGGACGTCCCGGATTTTTTTTTTTTAGAAAACACCATTCACACATCCATTCCCAAATACCATCACATTCTGACATCATTAACTAGAGATGAGCTCCAAACGGCCACGCTTGTATTAGTAAACATAGAAGGGGTCGAGCGTTTGTTGATGGATTCACTTTTATTTAAAGCTTTAGCATTCATGCAGCTGCTTTTGTCCCAGAGACATCCAAAGGCAGAAGCGTGAACCACAGCTAAATGTTTACACACTTGACTACATTACAAACTCTGTGGATGAATCAGTATTGTGAACAACTTCGATGAAAACATCGCAGAACACAGAGATGTGCATTATATGTGTGTGTGCTGGCGCTCACCGGAGCACTCCTGCACTTCACGTGCACACGCAACTGAAGCAGAGCTTGACGGTAAACAGCGGTTTGTCATAAGCATTATATTTTAAAAAATTGTATTATTTAAGAATAAACATAGAAATGTGATCTGACTAACGTCTAGCAGCTGAATGTGTCTGGAAACATACTTAAAGGCTTTTATTTTCATAAACAGTGCGGATGTAGTCGGCGCCAATAGCCTAGTGGTTAGTGCGTCAACACATAGCACTGAGGTGCTCGCAGCGACCCGAGTTCGATTCCCGTCTCGAGGTCCTTTGCTGATCCTTTCCCTATCTCTGCTCCCCACACTTTCCTGTCTCTATATCTCCACTGTCCTATCAATAAAGGTGAAAAAACCCCCCAAAAAAAAAAACAGTGCGGATGTAAATGCGTGAGGGTTCTGATTGGCTGGAGTAGACGTCTCACATCAGCGAGTTCTAATCGTGAACGTGCTCTTTCCGGCTATTTTTTCCTTCAGCGTTCACACAGCGGAGCCTTCCAGCAAATTACCGGTAATGTTACAACTTCTCTTTCCGGAAGATTCCCAGAACAAATTTACCAGTATTTTCATAAAGGGCCTGTTCACACATGATCACCTTCTGTAGAATTAACAGTAATTTTCTGAAAAGGTCTGCATGTGTGAAAGCGGCTATTACAGAGTCCTGCTGTGGAGGAAGAGGATACAGGTACTGGACTGGCCTGCCTGCAGTCCTGATCTGTCTCCAGTAGAGAATGTGTGGCGCATTTTGATGCGCAAAATGCAACAATGAAGTCCCCGTATTGTTGTTAAGTTGTTAAGACTTGTTTGTAGGAAGAAAATTACAGCTGAAACACTTCATCACTTGGTGTCTTCAGTCCCTAAACCTCTTTTAAGTATTGTGAAAAGGAGCAGCAATGGCAACACAGTGGTAAATGCTTTACTACTCCAACCTTTTTTTAATTGTGTTGGAAGAACTAAAACTGTAATACGTGTTTATTAAGAAATAATCATGAGGAACACATTAATAATGTTTGTTCTGTTCTCTGCAATGAAACACAAGTCAAAGTACATTCAGAAATCACTTCTTTCTTTATTTATTTCTGTTTTCTCAACTCTTTCTGATTTGTTGTTGTTCTATAATATTTGTTCATGTTGGATTACTAACTGATTCCCCAAACTGACCTCTGGTTGACCTCCAGCTTGACTCCAGTCGTTTCTCTTCTCGTCTGGTTCAGTATTTCCTGCATTACAGAAGAAAAGCCATGAGTTGCCAGTGAATGAGTGTTGACTGAGTGCAGATGATGAGCGCAGCGAGACTCACCTCCATTCTCAGCACCGCGTCTTCAATAGCAGAGGAGGTGGCAGACATCTCCTTATCCACCATATCAGCCAGCTCCTCCTGACGCACGTCTGCTGCTCTCGGACGAAGATCCTGCACAGAGAACACACCGAGATCACACACCTGTCCACATACACACACACAGAATTACAAACATTTACACAAAGACACACACACAGACCCAGACACATATACACAGTCACACTCTCTCTCTCTCACACACACACACACACAGGCTGTTTCCACTAGTAAGTGTAACTTTAGAAATGCCTATGTTCTGTTATGGTTCCTCCTTGCACCCACACTACTCAGGCATCTGTAGTGGTGTAGTGGATGCAGATGTTTTCAGGAATGCAGTGTGAATCCTCAGTATAGATGAGGATCAATTTAAATTGAAGCAGAGTTAAAACAAACATGCAGTGAAGCAGACGGAGATGCCGCAGAGAGCCTGCTCCACACACCTGTCCCTGGTGCAGGATGCGCTGCAGGACGCATCTGACAGCGGTGGGGTCTGCTCTGGGCAGCGTGGCCTTCAGCTTCAGCTCCTTCAGGTACTGCAGACAGTGAGTGGCGCAGTCACGGCAGTTATCCGTCAAACCTGGAGAGAAACACACTTGAGCTGCATCACACCGCTTTCTCATTTAAGAAGCTGCTTTAAGAGCATGCATGATTCAAATGAACTGTTTTATGAGTATGCATGATTCAGTAAACTGCTGTAGGAGCATGCATCATTCAATAAACTGCTGTTTGAGCATGCAATATTCTATTAACCACTTTATGAGCATGCATAATTCAATAAACTGCTTTATGAGCATGCATGACTAGACAATTTGTTTATGCACATGTATGATTCAATAAACAGTTTTATGAGTATGCATGACTATATTAACCATTTTAGGAGCATGCATGATTCATATAAACTGTTTTATGGGCATGCATGATTCAAATTAGCCGCTTTAAGAGCATGCAAGTATTGATAAACAGTTTTATAAGCATACATGATTCAATAAACTATTTTATAAGCCCCTTTATAACCATGAATGGTTAAATAGTCAATTTTGTGAGTGTGCATGACTAGAAAAAATGTTTAATGGGCATGCATGATTCAATAAACTGCTTTATGAGTCCCTTTATAAGCATGCATGGTTAAACAAACCATTTTAAGAGCTTGCATGATTAAATTAACTGCTTTATGAGTATGCATGATTCAAATAACCCCTTTATGAGCATGCATGATTCAATCAACTGCTTTATGAGCATGCATGACTAGACAATTTTTTTATGCACATGTATGATTCAATAAACAGTTTTATGAGTATGCATGATTATATTAACCATTTTAGGAGCATGCATGATACAAATAAACTGTTTTATAAGGATGAATGATTCAAATTAGCCGCTTTAAGAGCATGCGTGATTCAATAAACTATTTTATAAGCCCCTTTATAACCATGCATGGTTAAATAGTCAATTTTATGAGCGTGCATGACTAGACAAAATGTTTAATGGGCATGCATGATTCAATAAACTGCTTTAAGAGTATGCATGATTGAAATAACCCCTTTAAGAGCATGCATGATTCAATAAACTGCTTTAAGAGCATGCATGATTAGATAAATCGCTTTATGAGCATGCATGATCCAGTATAAACTATCTGGGATCATATCTTTAAATAAAGACTGTGTTAATGCAGCATATTTTAAAGCCATTCCTGAATATATTGTCTGTTGTACAGTAGATCATATGTGCATGTGTGCTGTTAATAACAAAGAGCTGATGTTATCGATTATCCTCACGGTCTGCCTGGTCGGTCGGGGCTGAATGAGCGGCTCCTGCTCCGTTCACTATAGTGTCCGCGATGAGATGAGAAAACTGGGTGACCGACCTCAACAAACCACTGGCATCTACAGGAAGAGGAGCAGATCATCATCACCTGACAGGAACACCTGACCCTGCTGCTCACTCTTGAGCCGACTCACTCACCGTCCATGTTCCTGATGTAGGCCGCATGACTGCGCTGCATCTTATCAACAGAGGCCAGCGTGAGCTCGGCACGATTGATCAGGTAATCTGTGAACATGAGAGATGAGGAGAGGTGATGAGGAGGAAGAGGAAGAGGAGGAGGATGAAGAGGAGGAGGAAGGTCAGACCTGGAGTGCTGATGCAGCGCACGTGCAGAGGATCGTCCACTTTGGCCACTGCGTCCAGAACGATGCCCTCGGCCTCCACCACCGCACACTGCAGGAGACTGAACTGCTCATCCTGGAGCTTCTGCTGCCACACACCTGAGTCCTGACTCACCTGACACACACACACACACACACACACACAGGTAAAACACATAGACTAGATGGCTAATCCTTGATAGAAGTTCAGTTAATCCTCAGCATCGGTCCAGAATCTGGCAGTGATATCAGATAGAAACAGGACCCTGTTTCACTTATTTAAAGTCTCTAAATCGAAATCACATTGTTAAAATAGTTAATTAAACAAAATTAAAGTTATAAATCAAATAATTCACTGCACGACTGTTAGTAAAGTGTGTTCTGTTTAGTACAGATGTGATTCAGATGCTCTACATCCATCATTGTCATGATCATGTGACCTCCCCGCGTCAGTTGCATTGCTTCTTGTAATTCACTCGTGGTGCATTATGGGATAGCATAGCATCCACTGGATGCGCACTAGAGAATCACACTAGAAGCAGTAGTTGATCAGAGCACTTCTCACATACTGATTCTGCAGTGCTATGAATTCAGACACACTACACACCACTGTTTTCCACATGCTAGATCGTAAGGAAGTATATTGGCAGCTTATAATGGCCCGTTTCCACTGAGTGGTACAGTACAGTATGGGTCAGTACACTTTCATGGCCGTTTCCACTGTCAAAATGCACCTAAATGTGAACCGTATCGTACCACTTTTTGAGTACCCTTTCTAAAGGAGTACCAGCCCAAACAAAAGGGTACCAAAAGGCGGGGCTAGATGCGCAGCTGAATGCTATTGGTTTACAGAGATACATCACTAGCTCGCGCACAAGCCAGGAGAATGAAAACAAAGGAAGCGGCATTTTTAAATACACAGCCGAGACATTACACTGTAATAATATATACACATAATAACAAGCCGGGGTCGACCCGAGCTCAAACAAACCATGATGATGTCTTGATGAACAGCCACAAAGCCAAGAAGAAGAGCAAAATCTGTGAGTGCCCTTGTGTATGACAGCGGTTCCCAACAGGGGACAAGGGGGCCTCAGCGAGCTTTGTGGAGGGTTGCGCCATATTTAAAACAATTCTTAGCAGTGGACAATTAGAAGAATGTTCATATTGCCATAGTTCATTTGATCCCCGAGCTCCTCAACCACTGGGCCGTGAATCAATTGGTACTGGGATGCAGAAAAATCTGAACAATCTTTTATGTTGAAAGTGACCGTATTCTCTCACTTACATCTCGGTCACTTCAGCACCAAAATTCAACCCACAAGAAGCAAAATGAGAAAACAGGCGTCTTTAAAAAGTTTCTTTGCTAAAGGGAAAAGACCCAGCGAACGACCCACGAACGGCCAAGGAATGGATCCACAACTCATTTGTCAACAGATCAGGTGAAAGGTTTATACTTCTGCGTCAAGCGCACACGTATGCTTAGCCCTACGCCTGGACGGGGCCGAGAGCTGCGCGAGCCTGATGGAGCGATTGTTTACAAGTGTGGAGTCCCGTGAAGGAGCTGCAGATGGAAATTTTTGTTCTGTGTTTACCTCATAGTTAAAGTTGTTGCACGTCCGCCGGTTCCTGCCTCAAAATGAGCGAGTTTGAGTCACTTGTACATCCCGGAAGTGTTCAGGAAAAACAAAACAGCAGCGAAGAAACTCGACACAGAGGAACATCAACACCTCACTGCCCACTAGCGTTTCGGAAGTGTTAATGCAGACCCACAGAGACAGCAGCAGAAGTATAAATGCACAGCTACACGTGTTGCCTGCGCCGTGAGTTACGCCGGTCACCTGACGCAGAAGTATAAACCAGGCTTTAGTGTGTGTGTGTGACCTTGCGCTGACCTTGCTCTGCAGGTGTGTGTGCAGCTCTATCAGTCAGTGTGTGTGTGTGTGACCCCGTGACCCCGCTCTGACCTTGCTCTGCAGGTGTGTGTGCAGCTCTGCGCTCTCCCTCTGGTGTTTCTCTCTCTCCTGCTGGAGACTGCTCTGCTGGTTCTGGAGTGTCTGACGGAGACTCATGATCTCAGACTCCTGATCCTTCACTGAGCGCAGCAGAACATCCTTCTCAGCCTGCAGACCCACTAACACACTGCTCAGCTGATCTCCAGCCTCACACACACACACACACACACACACACACACACACACACACCATATAAACAATAGTCTGCATGTAGGCGTATAGGCAGATGTTATGAAATGCAATTGGAAAAACACATAATGCATAATTTGTGTGAGTGTGTGTGTGTGTGTGTGTGTGTGTGTGTGCATAAGTGTGTTCATGTGTGTTTATGAGTGTATAAGTGTGTGTGCGCATATAAGTGTGTGTGTTCTCACAGATGCTTTGTTGTTTAGAGCACTCTGGGCCCTCATCAGCTCCGCTCGTGTCTCCTCCAGCTCTCGCTTCAGTCGCTCAATCTCCAGCAGCAGCTCCTGCTCTCGACACGCCTGAACACACGCACACACACACACACACACACACACACACACACACACACACACACACACACACACACACACACACACACACACACACACACGCACACACACACACACACACACACACACTAATTAACACCATACTCTGAGCTGAAACACACAGAGCAGTAGATGTGTCACTGGCAGGTGTGTGTGCAGCTCTATTTGTCCCCGTTTACACTAGTGCGTTTGAGTTTTAAAATAGCGTTTCAGATCAAAAACGATCCGCGTCCACACCAGCGTTTCACCTAGCGTTTCTGAACATATCTCCGTCCACACTACGCCACCAAAAACGTATATCATGTGACCATTCGCACACTCTGGGCATGCGTGTTCTAGGATAAACAGGAAGCATGCGTCTCGCTCGGCATTTGGTTATTGTTAGTCAACAAACGCTGGTTGAACAATGAACGCGATGGCAAAGAAAGCAAGAGAGGTATTGTTGTGAACAGACGACGAGGTTGAGACGCTACTAAACGTAACAAATGAATAACTGCACAATGGCACCTAAAACAGACAATAGTGCAAACAACGCTTCCTTTTCTGTGTGCATGTTGTTGTTTACAGTACTGTCATCTAGTAGCGTTAAAGCCATGTGTTATAGTCATGTGATAGGAGCTTGACGAATAAGGGAAGAATACGCAATGACACAAAACCCCAATCAGGTAGCGAATCTCAGCAGCCCCGCCTCCGTTTTCAGATGTCTGAGTTTTCCTCCGTCCACACTGAGACAGAGCAGACGCGCTTCAGTATGATGCTCGAACGGCGCTCGAAAACCGTGTGGACGGATGGCGTAACCGTAGCAAAACTTATAAGTTTTTAAACTAAAACACATTAATGTAAACGGGGCTTCAGTGTGTGTGTGTGTGTGACCCCGTGACCCCGCTCTGACCTTGCTCTGCAGGTGTGTGTGCAGCTCTATCAGTCAGTGTGTGTGTGTGTGACCCCGTGACCCCGCTCTGACCTTGCTCTGCAGGTGTGTGTGCAGCTCTGCGCTCTCCCTCTGGTGTTTCTCTCTCTCCTGCTGGAGACTGCTCTGCTGGTTCTGGAGTGTCTGACGGAGACTCATGATCTCAGACTCCTGATCCTTCACTGAGCGCAGCAGAACATCCTTCTCAGCCTGCAGACCCACTAACACACTGCTCAGCTGATCTCCAGCCTCAAACACACACACACACACACACACACACAACAAAGTTATTTTAGTAAACAAAAACTATTAGTCAAGAAATATTTTCCTTAACTGAAAACTGAAGAAATGAAAAAACTATTGTGAATTTTTGTGAAATAACATTTAATCTGCAAAAATAATCATGATAAAGGATTATCAGAGTTTCTGTCTGCTGCTTGAGCGATGTTTGCTAAACTTTGTACTCTACATAATCACTGCAGTCTTTCACTGTCTCTTCAACTCAGCATAGATTTAATCTCTTTCTTTTATATTTACAGGGTCAGGAAACACCAGAGCACATGTGTTGAGCTGTTGTCAGTGGTATATGTGTCCCACACTGCTATAAACACTATTAGGACACCTATATTTCACTAAAAAGTGTAAATTGGTTGTTTTTGCGTTATTTCAAGCAAATTCTTACTTCCGGTTTGAAACTAATTGTTGAAGCTGCGTCACGGTCATGAGATAATAGCGTGTATTCCAGCGTGCAGACTGGACGTCTGTGCCAGAGTGAGTCTTATTACGTCTTACAGTGTGATGCATTAATGCATGAGTAAGGCTTGGTTCAAACCAATCAGCGCGCTCTATTCTGCAACTTCATTAATATTCATTACTGTCACAGTGTTTAGACGACAGAGACGCCACGTTGTGTTGGCAAAACAAGCGTGAAGTGTTGCTTTTATAGTTTGCTGCAGTGAAGTTTTGTTTTCATTTTCTCTCTGTGAGAGCGCAGCTGGAGTCACGTGTGGATTAACAGTGTACGCGACGCTCCACAACAATAACTTACGTGTCTAAGGAGGATTATTGTTTACCTGAGAGCTGTTCTCATCTGCAAACGCTGAGATCCGGATTCGCTGCTCGTCTCCTCTTAATAAAGACGCGGCTCTAGTTGCTGGTGATTGTCCTGTCTCTACAGATTTGGTAAGTGAGTGACCAGTGCTCTTTGTTTATTCAGTTTGTTCGTATCGAACTAACTATTGCACCGAGTGTAAACATGTTAGCACTACAACCAAACTTTAACCTCGTGTAGGGTTTTCACCGCATTTAGTGACCGGAATAACACACGCGGCTTTCTGACGCTACCTGCCGTGTGCATCTAAGTTTCCTGGAAATGCTGAGGGTTTTTTTTCTCTCATTCGCCGTGCCGTATCAAACATTGCATGAAAAATACACGCTTAGAGCAGTTCCTCCAATCAAATATCTCGTTTGTCGCGAGGGGCATGACTGAATTACCTGAATGAAAGAGCCAAACTGCAGTTAAAGTCCACCATTTAATCATTTGGCAAATAATTCCACTACAGATGTCCATGTAGGTTAAACACCATCACTTTCTCCTGTATGTGTGTGTGTGTGTGTGTTTTGACTCTGAAATTCAGCGCGCCCAAATAGACACTCCCACACCATCCCACTTTTCTTCCTCCGACACTCCCCCCTAAATATAGCTGGACACGCCCACTTTTCTTCCTCCGACACTCCCCCCTAAATATAGCTGGACACGCCCACTTTTCTGACTTTTTCCAAAGTAGAGGTGTGAAAACACCCTGCTGAAACGAGGGGGTTTCATGGCCCTTTAAAGGTTTTCACAGCAACCAAACATGAAAGTACCGAAAGGTGAAAAATGACAAAGAAAGAACACAACACACACTACTGTACACACAGAAAAACAAGCCAAATGTGTATGCTGGGATTCACGGCATCTCCAAGCGGAAAAGCAACTTTTCAATAGGGTTTAGAATGACTGAATGGAGGCCTGTTTGTGCTTGGCTGACTGCTGATCAGTTTTGTAAGTGAGTATGTTTTTAGGTGTGTGCAGTGGCAGTTCTATTTTTCTATTTTACCTGGGCGAAACTACCCCAAACATACCCCCGCCTCCCCATCCAACCGAACCGTGCTCTGGACCACCTCTTCCGACCAGGCCAAGACCGGCAAACTGAACCACGCCTGAGCCTGATTCAGAGCACTCACACTTGTCAAATGAACCGAGAAATGGGCCCTTAAGTGTTTTCAATCCCCCAGTATGTGTTGTATTTTGAGTAGACGTGTTTTCTTAATAGTACCTAGGACATTTAATTTTCCAACAAAGTGCCACACAGACAATCACACACAATGACATGCGCGCGCTCACCTTCTCCTTGCTCTGCAGTGCATTATGGACTTGAGAAACTTCAGCTCTGCCCCTCACCAACTCCTGCTTCAGACGCTCAATTTCTGCTCTCTGGGCCTCCAGCTGAAAACCACAGAAGCAAACTGAATGCTGGATTCTGATTGGCTGCTGAACGCTTATTTCTCATTGGCTAATCTCAGGTGTTTGGTTATTGTCAGATAAAGGCACAGCTAAAGTAGTTCCGGCAGGTTTAGAGCACATTACAGCTCCATATCACTCCGCTGAATGATGAGAGTTATTCCAGCAGTCAGCAGCACATGTAGAGGACACCAGTGCTGCACACAGGAGCAGTGTGAGTCTCACCTTGCTGTTGTTGTCCAGTGTGAGCTGCTGCATCTCCTGCGCCACCTGCTGTCTGTAGGCCAGAAGCTCTTCCTGCGCCTGCTGACCGCTGCTCTTCTGCTTCAGCATCTCTGCATTCTGACAATCACATCTTCAGTTTAACCCTCACAAATAACCCCTGCACCACTCACACAGCAGGAGAACACACTAAACACCGCTGTCTATCTGGACGTGTGCTGGGTTCAACTAAAATGACCACAACGTCAGAAAACTATTATCATTTTATATTTTTATAATTTCATAAAGGTTGGACACACACATTGAGAATAAAACACACACACACACACACACACACACACACACACACACACACACACACACACACACAAACACAAACACACACAAACACACACAAACACACACACACACACACAAACACACACACACACAATCACACCCATTTATGAGCAGAAGGATGTAATAGTGTTTACACAAGTATAGACAACACAAGGGTTAAATAAATAATGATGAGAACCGACAGCGGAGGTCAAAACTATGATTATCTTAATGTAAATTTCTTGCCTCTCAGATAACAGAAGTGACAGTGTGTGTGTGTGTGTGTGTGTGTGTGTGTGTTTGTTTGTGTGTGTGTGTGTTTGTGTGTGTGTGTGAGTGTGTGTGTGTGTGTGAGTGTTTCTGCTGCTGGAGGGTCAGAATGAGGACATGAGCAGAATTAAAATCCTTTACCTTGCGCATGAGATCTGCGTGTCTGCTGACCAGCTCCGCGTGTTTCTCTTTGAGTCGAGCGAAGTGAATCTGAGCCGTCTGCGCTCGGTCTACAACACAACAGAACCACTGATTCACTCCTGCGAACATCACTGCACGGTACAACACACACTCTGTGTACAGAACAGCTGACACACAGCTGCAACAGCTACAGGTCACTTCTGAATGGTGTGTGTGTGTGTGTGTGTGTGTGTGTGTCTCACTGCTGTGGTCCTCCACTGTGGCCTGTACGCTGGCTGTGTTCTCCATCCTCATGTTCTCCACCTGCATGCGCAGCCTCTCGTTCTCCACCAGCGCCATCTGCTTGTGCGTCCGCTGCTCCTCCAACTCCGACTCCAGCTTATTCACCTGAGATTTGAGCTGCACAACGGCGCGCTGGGCCTGCACACACACACACACACACACACACACACACACACACACACATTATTACTACTACTAATTAAAGCAACACAGCATCTAAATGATCACAAAGAGTTTCCAATCATGTTTCACGGTACAAGCCACATGCAGATACACACAATCACTGAATATCTCTTACAGGACATTATTAAAACACTCAGACCAGCTCTGCACAAAACAAACATCTGCAAATTAAAGATAGAGATCACACACACACACACACACACACACACACACACACACACACAGGTCAAGAACACTCCCCTTCAGGATGAAGAGAAACGATCATCTGACCTCCACTTTGATGAGCTCCAGCTCCGGCTTCACCACCTCCAGCTCCTTCCTCAGGGAATCAGCCTCCGTCTCTCTGCGGTCAGATTATTCACATCACTAACATCCGTCTGCTATTGTTACTCTGTTATTCACATTACTAACACCACCACAGTCTGCTCCTTTATAACGCTTATTATTACATAATTGGTCAGTCTGTTATTCCCAGATAACCACCGCTGAATAACATCAACTCATCTGGGAGCTGAGAATCACCGTCAGTGAATACGTTCATTCATACACTAGCATACACACTCATATGTGTCTGCTCATCTGTCACGCTGCTGTTTTACACTGTTTGGGGCCATCTTGTGCCTGAATAATGTGCAGGTACGTTATTAGGGCTAATATACTATATAAACTAAAATAAATACTAAAATATGGCTTACAAAGTTTATATTTCTTAACTCATATTTTTAGGCATAAAAACAATATTGATCTAATTTTTCATAAACTAAATTCACACCTTCCACCACCATTTTAACTCCAATAGAAATATCTTCATTTAAGAATGAAAATTTCTGTTAAAAATACTAAATAAAATGTGTTTGTTACCTTAGCTCCGGTACATCGACTGGATAATCAAACTGGTTGAACCCATAATACTGTTAAACAAAAGAAAGACATGTTAATGTGGTCACAAATGCAGAAACACACTCCGCAACACAATCTGCACTTAATATTTATAATAAATTTCACAAACACCTACAAAGAAAGTTATTATAGATTTGCATTTTGTATCATTTATTTAATAGTTTTGTTAGTTTTAGTTTTGTGAACACATTTCTTATATATTTGTTGCTAATAAATGTAGTTTATCAGTGTGAACAGAACATGTCCAGTGTTTAAAGTTTAATGTTTGCACAGCTTACATTCACTAAATAAATGTAATAGTTTGGACAAACACTGAAGCCAAAACCACACAAAATGCAGAAAATAAAATAAAAAATTACGACACATTCAGACAGCCTTCTTTATATTAAGGATCATCCTGTATATGTGTTTAAAAATGCCTTGTTTACATTTTTGGGAAACAATTTTTCTGTTTATACTCTAAAGCTGTTTGTCTTCATAATCTGCTCTGGACTGATGTGTTTGGCGCCACCTACGGTTAGTTCTCTAAACTGCAGCAGCTCAGATTTTACACCACAGACTGACTGCTTATAAATAATAAAAACGATTATTTATTTCTGACAGCATGTTTTACCGGCTGAAACTGTGCTTCACTGAAGTCCGCCTGCGTCTCGGTTTCGTCATCATAAACAAATCTCTCATTCTGGACGACCACCGGCTTCACATGATCCGCCAGCGACGCCGCGCGCAGGAAATTTGGAGGCTCCTTTAACAGAAGAAATTTGACATGAATCATAGTGTTTATTTCTAGCAAATAGAAAATTTATAAAAATATAATAATATTAATTTTTTTTTTTTTAAAGTTACTCCATTTACTCATCTTTAAGTTATTTGCAGTGTATTTGAAGATTTTTTGAGAGACAAACACAGTCAGAGGGGTTTTAAAGTATACGCTGGCTGTTCATCCTGTATAATGGTATCGGGAAGCGACTTTGATTTCAAAATTTATCGTAAAACTAACCCATACTGACCCATTATATGCTGAATAATGTTTTTGAACAGTGACTTTTATTTTGACACTATTTTGGAATACAAATTTTGAAAGCTTCAAAATAAACACAGCATATAATGGACTGGTTTTCTGAAAAATTTTAGAAGCTTCAAAATAAAAGTCACTATCTGACATGATTATACAGCATAAAATGGGTTCGTTTTATGATGAATTTTGAAAACTTCAAAATAAGAGTCACTATCCAATATAACTATACAGCATGAAGAGCCAGGATTAATTTTAAACTACTCTGTGTTTGTCTGACAGAAAAAAAGTCCTATACATGGACGGTGGCTTGAGGATGAGAAAATTATAGTCACTTTATTTTTGGGTGAACTAAACCTTTAGGGTCAATAACATTTTTGAGGGGGATTTGAAAGTTTCAGAGATGTGATCAGGATCTCACGTTGGGCAGATCAGGGATCTGAATGATGGTTTTGAAGAACTCAATTCCCCTCGCTCTCTCGAAAAACTCCGTCAAACTGAAAGACACAATCAGACGAATAAACCACACGCTCAGAAATAATCAATTTACATCTGTTTTATAAACACAAGTCAATAAAGTGCACATGACTGTAAAATAATGTTGCTTTAAACAAAGATGACCTCAAATGAAAAGAAATAAAATTGTCACTTTTTGAGAAAGCGGAGCTGTCAGTTGTGCAGCTTCACTTTCCATATTAATACAAATTCAGCAATACATTGATCAAGAGACTTTAAAGGTCATTTTAATGTTCTCCGAGATTACTATTTCTTTTATTTATAATCTGTTGTTAAACTCTGTGACATTCATTTCTGTCGTCAGGATTATACTTTTATTTTACATAGTTTAACATTCTTTAATGCAGTTTTAACATGCATATGCATGCTGGTTATCATTAGTTAATGCACCGTGAGTTTAAATAAACTAACAATGAATTGTTTTATTTCCAATAACTAATGTTAAATACTGTAATAAATGTATTGTTCACTGTTTGTTCATGTTCGTAAATATATTAACTAATAAAACCTTCTTGTTACTGAAAAATCTGCTTTACAGTGCGTTTACTTTACGTCATATTTCTATCATAATGTTGTTGGTGCCTGAGTTATCTTGCTGTTTAATTAAATAAATCTACAGCAAGGAAAGTAAGTATTGAACACAATGTCACAGGTGTGAGTTTCTCACAGACTTCAACAGTGTCAGAATCTTGTTGGTTCAGCAGCTTGATTTTCTTTCTCTGAAAGCATCTGAGAGTCTCCTCGGCTGTGTTTTGGATCATTGTCTTGCTGAAATGTCCACCCTGGTTTGATCTGGACTGAATGAGTTTGGACTGAAGCAGCTGATCTTCATTTACAGTGAGGAAGGGCAGAGGCTTGCTGAAGAACTACTGAGAGATTTCAGCTGCTGTCTGGGCTTTCACTGCTGAAACACACCTCCCTTTCTTCATGTGTTCAACACTTTATCCCTGCCTCATTTCATTTTATTATGCATAACTTCATGTGTAAACTAATTAGATTAGTTTTCTTTGCATATAGGGATTTCTTTGATTGTTCTCTGGGGAACATCAGTCAACAGCACCCTCAGAAATATGTTTTCTGAGAAAAATGTTGATGTGTTCAATACTTGTTTTCCCCGCTGTGTGAGATTTTACATTGTATACAGATAATAAAATAGCCTGTTGTGTTATTTTGCATAAGTGTTACCTGTTGAAGTGATCACGGAATCGGTCTCTGTGTCCTAACAGAGCGTCCACCGGTATTCCTGAAACACACACATGTTGATGAACACTGTGAAGACGATACAGTAAACCATACAGAGAGCAGGGTTCTGACTCTTTTTATAGCACCATTAGCTTTAAATTTAGCACATTTGTAATCCACACGTAACATTTCTTTGGCACTCTATATTTACATTAAAAATGTAATTTAAAAAATTATAAATTAAACTAAAATTAAGTCATCTTTAAAGAGCTTTAATAAAATGTGTTTTCTGAAATATTGCTAAACTGTGCATTAATTGTCATTGATTTAAATGTTAGATTTTCTTCCTCTACTGCAGCACAGCATAACTTCCGAAAGAACACCAAAACACCATTCAAGCACTTTTAAGGGCCTGTGCTTGTTTTTAAGACCTGTTTTTAAGAATCCTGAGAGACAGAAAACAGCGAGACTCACGGCTGTGCAGCTTGAACAGCAGCTTGACCAGGAAATGATAAAGCGGACCAGAATCCTGGATGAGCAGAACCAGCGGAGCCAGACGACACTGACCCACAGCTGTGGTGGAGCTGGTGGAGTGAGAATCCATCTGACGGAAAACTGAACAACACATGCACGTCTGATAAACGCTGGATTCTGATTGGCTGATCAGCACTCTAAGGTGTTTGCTTTAGGGATGAACCGATATGGAATTTTTGACCGACACCAATAATTAATGACTCGTTAGATTTGGATGCCGATATAGGTTGATAAATATACATTTAAAATTTTTATGCATGATTTCAAAAACAAAAGATAAAAACATTTAATTTAATTGAATTAACTATTAATTTCTATATACAGCTGAAGTTCAGATTTTCGAACTCGACCGATTCGCACGAAACACACGTTAAGCGTGTAAAACCCGCAAAACGCTCCATTCGCGCGTATCGCGCCGCAGGATGTCCATTGGTGCGCTTGCATTGACTTAACATGTAAATTACTCGCGTTTGATGTGCTTTCCGCATCTGGTGTGAACGCAGCATTAAAAATCTAAATTTTCAGCTGATATCGCATTACAATATTGAGTTCCTGTCCAAAAGTCACTAGTTGCGTTACTTAGTTACTCTTCACGATAAGTAATGCGTTACGTTACTTTTGCATTACTTTTACTTAATTTTTTCAAGTAATGCTTTACTGTACTCGTTACTTAGAAAAGTAATATTATTACGTAACTGTGTTACTTGTAATGCGTTTCCCACAACATTAGCTGTCGATATATCATGCATACCTAGTTTGGTTATTGTCAGATAAAGGCACAGTTAAAGTAGTTCCGGCAGGTTTAGGGCGTATTACAGCTCCATATTACTCCGCTGTATGATGAGAGTTATTTCACAGCTAAAACAGTCAAAAATCACAACAGAAGTCTTTGGAGGAGATAATAATAATAATATAAATAATAATAATAATATATTTTATTTAAAGCGCCTTTCAAGAACCCCAAGGTCACTATGCAACATATATACTGTATATACACAATTTAACAATTTAATAAACTTACAAAATGAAAAATAGAGAAGAGGATACAAAAACAAAGACAAAACACTAAATGTAGAAGTGCAGTTTTAACCCCGCCGGTCCTACACCACCCAACCCGCTCCATGCTGCTATCTAACCGGCGACCTTCCACATGGAAGTTGGTTGCGCTAACAAGGAGGCTAAAGACCATGGCCTCTAGCATCTGTCACTGTATGCTGTTTTGAACAGATTGTGAACAGATGAGTTTCAAGTTTAAGTGAGACAGATGTGGAAGACACTAGAGCTACACACAGGAGCAGTTTATGCTTGACAAAAAGTTCAAATAAAGTCTGAACTCCTCACCTGTTTCCTGCAGTTTCAGACCCGCTTCCATGTAGTCCAGAACTTCACCTGTGATGTCAAACCTGCGCAAACATCAGTGAGCTTTATTTACATGAACAGCTTATTCAATGATTCACTTTTCTGTTCTGAGAGCGTGTGCTGTGCTTTTTATGTTGCTAGGCAACCACTGAGTCAGCTGTGTATTATGCGCGAGTGCTGCTGTTGGTGTTGTTATAATTGTAATTTCGCAAGTTTCATAATGATATAACTTTTCTAAGTAACGAGTAAAGCATCACTTACAGAAAATTAAGTAATAATGTATGAGTTACTGTTTTAAAAAAGTGAATGTAATGTTTTTAATTTTAATAATTATCTTTTAAAATATAATCAGCAGAATTAAAATGAGCGTTGAAGCTGGCGCTGGATGAGTGTAACTGAGGGACGACAGAATGAAGGATCCAGTTTATTAAACAGAGAATAATCAGACAGGCAACGATCAAACGTGCACAAACAGAATCACAGGGGTAATCCAGATGCATAGTCAAAATCAGAGATGAAGAGGTCGATACAGGCGGCAAACAACATACACAAGAAAACAGCTTCTTTCGCTCAGAGTTGACTTTTTCACACAGAAAGCAACGGTAATGCCAGCCGCAGCAGGCGGTTAAAGCACGAGGTGATGAAGCAGCACGCAAAACACTCGCAGACATTAGAAACCCATTCAAAAACACACCTCTCATCACAAATATCAGAATCAACGCACTTACACTTTATTGATATCAATGGCGATGACTTTATCAAGAACTTCCTCTGAGGCTTCAAGGTTTGCAGGGATTTCCGGATGCTGAGGAGGAAAATATACAGATTTAATATTATGTAGAATGCAAATATATGACAACAGCAGTATAACAACAACAACAGACGACAATTAATAAGCATTCTGTCAAACTGTGATACTTTAATGTCAAAACAGGACTCTTGTAAATATCCAAGGCCCCCTAGTGGCTGGATGCAGTACAGGTCATAAACCCCACCCCTCCATGTAAACAAATGGGAGTTGCATCCACAATAAAATCTAAATTCCGCTTACAATTCCCTTTTCTAAAAGATGATTCTGCTCATTTTAGGTAGGACTCATAAATGCAGATTTAACTGTTATTTTTTGTGAAAATAATTCTAATTTATTTAGTAATTTGATGCTATCAAAGGGAGGCATGTGCTTATGATTGACAGCTGTGATTGACAGCTTCAAGGCAAAACATTAAGGTGAAAATAGACTCATTCATTTTAGTTTACAAAAAATACAATTAAGCAGGACACACACACACTCACACACACACACACACACACACACACACACACACACACACACACACACACACACACACACACACACACAAATAAAAAATACATTCTAATTGTATTGTTTTGATACTTTAATACTGAATTTTTTGCTTTCTTAACACTAAACTATGAAAATATGAATCATAAAGAGTGTGGATCAGGGGTGTCCTGGAGGGCTGCTGTCCCGGAGAGTTTAGCTCCAACCTTAATCAAACACACCTGAACCAGCTAATCAAGCTCTTACTAGATACACTAGAAACTTCCTGGCAGGTGTGCTAAAACAAGTTGGAGCTAAACTCAGCAGGACTCCGGCCCGCCAGGATCGACTTTGGACACCCCTGGTGTAGATAAATGTAGACAATAAGCATTTCAGGAGCATGAAGATATCTAGTGTGTGAACGTAAAGACTTTTTCCTCACCTCTATTTGCATCTCACAATGTCTGTGGACAAATGAAGTAAAGAATAAACTTGCCTTTAAATGAAAATCAATTTTGATGCAGAGCAGCTTGGAGTACAGCGCCACGATATGTCCATATCTGTCATGAAGATTCCCCTGAATGAAGCAAAGATTCACACTGAAGATTATACCAGTGTTATTATAATAACCTATAACCATAAAACTATTATTTTGGCATGAAACAAAATAAAATACATTTTAAAAATGCATACATCAAACTTTTGCTAGTTGTCAAGAAAATACTCACACTTTAATTTAGTTGAAATTAAAAGTAAACTGTGAAATTTAAACTTTTAACTGCTCACACCTTTGAACATTGACTTGAAATTCACATGGAAGATATGGAAGACATTTTAGGCTTTCAAACAATATATTGTTTACCATAACTGATTTGTTTAGACTATAATATTATGATTTAAAATGGCAATTATCTGCTTACAAAGCATGCATTATTTTATTTAGCCTGGCTGTTAAAAAAATGATGCAATAAAAATAAACAACAACTAATGAAATAAATCTGGTTTGGTAACAAAATGACACAATAATAAATAAATAATAATAATAATAACTAATGCAATAAATTTGGTTGGTATAAAATGCAATAAGAACAAATGCGATAAATTTGGTTGTTAATAAATTTATTAAATAATTAAATAATAATAATAATAACTAAAGCAAAAAATCTGGTTAGAAATTATGCAAAAAAATCTAATGTAACAAACCTGGTTATTAAAAAAATGCAATTAAAAAATGAATGCAATAAATCTGGTTGCTAATGAAAAATGTAATAATAATAATAATAATAATAATAATAATAATAGTAATAAGCAATGTAATAAATCTGGTTTGGTAATAAAATGATTCAATAAAAAAATAAACCATAAAAAGGAATGCAATAAATCTGGTCATTAATAAAAAGGATCTAATAATAATGACAATAATAATAAAAATAATAATATTAATAATATTAAGTGCAATAAAACTGGTTTGGTAATAAATGATGCAATAAAAATAAATAATAAGTAACACAATAAATTGTTTATAAGTTAATAAATAGTTTGAATAAAAAAATTAAATAATAATAATTATAACTGAAACAAAGCTGGTTGTTAATAAAAAGATGTAATAATAATAATAAAATAACAAGTACAATAAATGTGGTTGTTAGAAAATACAATTAAAAAAAGAATGCAATAAATCTGGTTGTTAATAAAAATCTAATGATAATAACAGTAATAATAATGAGCAATGTAATAAATCTGGTTTGATGCAATAAAAAATAAATAATAAAAATGAATGCAATAAATCTGGTTGTTTATAAATAGTTTAAATAAAAAAATTATATAATAATAACAACTGAAACACTAAAGCTGGTTTTTAATTAAAAAAATGTGTTAATAATAATAATTATAAGATAATAACTAATACAATAAATCTGATTTTTAATTTAAAAGATGCAATAAACAAAATATTAAAAATAATTAATGCAATAAGTTTGGTTGTTAAAAAAACAGATGCAGTAAATGTGTTTCAGACCCATAGTATGCCCATCTGCCTGATGGCGGCGGTGTGACTCCTGCTGTCCCGCACCATCTGAAAAAACCCAAACCAATCCGGGCGAGAGATTACTGACAGAAATGAGGATAAATGAAGAGGATATACTGCTGTTGTATGCACTCACGTTTGGGTGTCCATCACGCAGCAGTTTGTGCACCATGTGGCAGAACTTCCAGCTGAGGATAGCATTGCTGGACAGCGGCAGACTGATCGCATGAGACCAGAAGGTGACGGCGCCGCCCTCAGTATGAGTGCCCAGGAGGATCTCTGAGCCAGGATAAAGACTAAACACACCATACACACACTCTTACAGGAAACAATATCGTAAATACACTCTAAATATGCAAGGTTCCAATAACACAAATCCATTAAGTTAACTCAACTCTTGTCAAATGTTTAAATTCTGTTGTGTTGGTGCTGTTTTTGCCTCATTGACTTCCATTATAATCACATTTATTGATTGTAAAGCCATGACAGTAGATACTCATGCATTCTTGATTATTGCTGTTGGAAGTCTTTTTTTTTTAATGTTGCACTATTATTTGCTCAATGCTCTGTTATTTTTATTTAACTACTGGTATTTAACAAGACCATAAACAGTAGCACACAATGCACAATAAATCAAACGCTCTATTATTAAGGATACTGCGGGCGTATTTCTCTTTGATAGGAGCCTCAGCGCTGGTGATGGACTTGCTGATGCTTTGAAGCTGAAAAAAGATGAAGATTAAATATCATATATTATTAATACATGATGCACATGAGTAATGCATTGGTTTTTCATGCATTAAGCAGTACAGTTATAATATCATATATTTGTAACATCTTAGGGGCAACATGGTGGCGCAGTGGGTAGCATAATCGCCTCACAGCAAGAAGGTTGCTGGTTGGAGTCCTGGCTGGGTCAGTTGGTGTTTCTGTGTGGAGTTTGCATGTTCTCCCCATGCAGGTGCTCCGGTTTCCCCCACAGTCCAAACACATGCAGTACAGGTGAATTGAGTAAGCTAAGTTGGTCGTAGTGTATGAATGTGAAAGCAAGAGTGTATGGGTGTTTCCCAGTGTTGGCTTGCAACATTATAACGGCGGAAAAGGCGCAGGAAGAATAACCTTGGGCTAATTTACTACAGTAATAATGGTGTAGATATGCGAGCACTTTAATCTACGTTATAATTTATTACAGAATATTAATGTAGCGATGCGTGCAAGTTAATCTACATTGAGTCATGGAGGAGTGGAGAGCATGAGTCTGATTCCAGTGACGCTCCAGGGACAGACGAGTCTTCGCTGAGGCCAGCTTCCAGCCTCCACTGCTGAGACTGCAGCTCTACACAAGACTTTTGGCCAGCGGAGAAATTAAATGGTCGTGCCAAACTGTCTGGTTCTCTCAAGGTTTTTTCTTCTTCACTCTCCTATGAAGTTTTTTCCCTGTCCGCTGTCGCCACTGGCTCGCATGGTTCAGGATCTGTTGAGCTACACATCGATGAATTTGCTCTTCAGTGTTTGGACTCTCAGTAATGATTTTAAACCACACTGAACTGAGCTAAACTGAACTGAACTTAAACACTAAATACTGAACTACCCTGATCCAGTTACTATGACCATTTATGTGAAGCTGCTTTGTGCTTGATATCATGTTAGGAGAAATATGTTGATTAAGAATCTTAGAAATATAATAAGATATGTTAAGAGCATATTCACACCCTGATGTCAAAAGAAACACATTTATAAATGAGTAATACTGTGGTAAAAGATTTTAAAATGGTATAAATATTAAAAACACAACGGTACATGTTTCCCAGTACTGGGATGCAGCTGGAAGGGCATCTGCTGCATAAAACAAAAATTAGATAAGTTGGCGGTTCATTCCACTGTGGCGACCCCTGATTAATAAAGGGACTAAGCCGAAAAGAAAATTAATAAATGAATGGTACATGGCCAAACTATAAATATAAACGTGTATATTTATATAATTAGTAATATAGTAATAATAAGTAATATAAACGGGTATTACATAGCACGTCCTGGATTATTTATGTGATATTAAACTTACATGTATACCAGAGAGCCTCGAAAACATGGTGGGCCAGGCCTACTTAAGTTACGTCACGTTACTTACAAGCGTAATATTACCAAGTAAAAATACATTATCGAGTTGTAAAACTAACGACAGATCATGGTTAAACGGTATTAAACCTCGCAGTGACAGTAAACTATATAAGTGTGTATTTTAAAACAGTTCATTGAATGTTTACGGTTGTATTACACACTATTTCAGTGAAAGAAACACAGAAAACAAAACACAAGTAGCCCATTTCCTTAAAAATGCAGTTTGAGATAAATCTGAGGTAAAATATAAATATATCAGTGAGTTAAATCTGAGTTGACGTTACACGGAAGGTAAAATAGGAGTCTGTGGTAAAAATTAACGCTGGATATCCGACTGGAGGCCTAAGTTTAAGTTTTAACATTATCTAAGGTGAAGTGTGAATATTTCTGGAATAAAACTGTACTCTATCAGCCTATATTACATCTGAGGAACACCCGAATTAAAATATCAACATCTCTGAGGTAAAATGTGACGTTAATTGAGAATCTTAAAGATAAATCTGACGTAAGGTATGAAAATATCTACAACAGGTGTGATTATTTCTGGAACTGTTGAATTTTGAGGTAAAGTGTGAATATATTAGGAATAAGTGAGTAACTGTGGCAAATCTGAGAGAAAGTATGAATATATCCGATGTAAAAATCTAAGGAAACGTGACGTCCTATATCAGGAATAAGAGAGAATATCTAAATCATATCTGATGTAAAGTATGAATATCCGAGGAGCTATAATATATCTGAGGTAAAATCTCACCTGTAGTTTGACGAACTGCTCTTTTTCCGCCGCTAACACCTTCTCAGATTTATCCGTTTTCTCGTTTTTCTTCGATTCGTTTTTCTTTGAGGCCATTTCAACTTCTTAAGGTCAATGACTGAGTCCCGACACACACACACACACACACACACACACACACACACACACACACACACACACACACACACCTGTCACGTCAACGTCAAAGGGAGATTCCTTCCAGACTATGGTTTCAAAAGCCAAAATAATATGAATATAAATATAAATAAAACACAAACTAAAACAAATATCAAGAAACTAGACAGCGCGAATAAAGGCGAGCAGGCGGTCAGTCTCTCAGTGAAACTGTTTATTGTGATGGGGAATGTGCAGAGATTGAGCAGTGTTCAGTGGCTCTTCATCACCAGTGCAGGATCTCTGAGGGAAACCGGTTTGATGAGACTGAAACTGGAATGTCATCCTGAAAGACTGGTTTCACACTTCAACAATAGTCTGAGGTAGTGCTTTCTGAAGGACTAATGCTTATTATTATTATACTGTTTAACAGGCATCATAGAATACATTCTGCTTGAATACTGAATTATCTGTACAAATACTCTAGCTTTGCAAAAGTTCTCTTTGGTTGCAAAAACAGCTTTATTTTCAGCAGGAGGGAGAGAAGATGAAGGGTTCGCTGTAGACTTCTTCCTGTTGGACATCTGTTAGTCGCCTTCCTGTAGGAAATAAAGGAGAAATAAATTATATCATGTGTTAAAGTCTGTGTCATCCTGAAGCTGCCGCAGACTTTTATTTCCAGATGATGGCTGCTTTTGAAGCACTAGTTGCGTCCCAAATGGCACACTATGCACTTACGCTCTTATACACTCCACCATTTTTATGCTAAAAATAAATTCAACAACGTAACTGGGTTATAATGTACGTTGCCAGATTATGTAAAGAATGTTTGAGATTTGAATATTTCCTCAATTGTGTGAGGTGATGAGCTTCATACAAGATCTGGCAACTTGACAAACATGGACGATTAGTGTTTTTTCGTAATCTAGAAAACGACATTAGTTTAGCTCCTCCCTTTCTGCTACATGACCAAACTGCTTTTTCTATCAATTGACCAATCAAATGCTCTCTAGTATCTGACATGCCCCGCCCCCTTCAAGACCCTTCACATTTAATGCTCTTGAACTCAAACACTGAACAGAGGAGTAATAAAGCAAAATGCTATTGGCTGTTTTATAAAAAGGGGAGGGGCTACACTGTCCCACCCTCTCTTCGTCTTTTGGTTGCGATTATGTCAAACATCTAATAAAAATGCACATTTCAAAGCACTTCACAGGACCTAAAAATGATAAGTGCATTTATAGGTTATACTATCAAATTAAGGTTTGCATTATGTTTGGAAAAGTCAATTCTAACACACAAGCATTTACACAGTTTGACCAGCAGGTGAGGCCAGCATTTGGCGTTTCGAAAGCTTCAATGGCGAGACGTTTTGGGGTGCAATTGAGTCTCTAAGCATTGAAAAGCTTTCATTCTCTTATCATGCATTTACAACTGAAATGGAATATTAAGGGTGGGGTTTATTTTTGGAAAGGCGTGGCTAAGCATATTTCGTTCCAGAGCAGAAGGTCAGATTTTGATTAAAGATTAAGGTTTTATTAAGTTGATTCATTGTGTACCTTAAGACTAACAATGTGGGCTATTAAAATAAATATGTTATTAATTCATGCTTGTAAATAATCCTGTGTGCTAGTTTGTGCTGTAATGCGGCTCACCCTGTGCTCCTGCTTGTGACTGGAGGTTTGCGACAGGCTTTCGTTATCACCGTTTTTCTGGACGAGGCTTTCAGCATCACAGTTTTTCTGAGATTTGGTCGGACTCGTAGATTTCTTTGTAGAGTTCTCCAAACTAGCCACCATTTCCTGAGATTCAGCTAGCAGACGCTGCAGACGGCTTGTGGATGAGCTGAAGCCCTCCTGCTGGAGAAACAAACATAAAGAAGATAAAAACTCTCAATAATATGCACATATGAACACATATGGACAAATAATAATAGTCAAAATATTACTTATATTTAATTGATACTTTTCTGTATTTTAAATAATAGAAAAATATTAATAAATATTATATTATATTACGATAATAGACATATTAATAAAAAAGTATACTAATATTGAATTTAAAAAGGGTATTTTATATTTTTATGAAATATAATAATAAAAATACCATTACTTAAAGCATTCAAATGATAAAAACTGAAATATAATATGCATTTATATACTGTAAATCTGCATTAAAAATTATAAGTATTAATTATTGCCATAAAAATACTATTTCCTATTTTATAATTATTTAAATTAAATAAAGAAAAATAATATTAATATTCTTTATATCATACTGAATCAAACTTAATTGAAGTAAATGATGATTTAATGATATTGTTTTATTCTAAAAATTCTATTTATAGAGCAATAATAATTAAATATGTTTATTTTATTATTTGTGAATTTTTTTAATAAATCATTAAATATATATTTTACTATTTGCAACAATAATAAAATAAAATATGCAAATTCACTTGGGTCACACTGTTTAGGTCAGAAACTACATAAATACAGAAAAACTGTATGTTACTGTTGTGTAATCATATTACTGTTGTGATGTGAATCTTCACCTCTTTCCCACAGAGTTCAATGTTTACTGTAGAGTCGTGTAAACAGACAGAGCTCCGCCTACTTCCGTGAGAGGAGGCAGGACAATCCAGGTGGAGGAGGTCCAGATCTGTGCTGGAGAGCCAATAGAAAACCAGCATTCAAATCATTGTATTATGACAATACAGCATCTATACAGGCAGCTGGAGAAAACATCCCAATTCAGATAGAAAAACACATTATTAAGTGTAATCCACTGTTCTCAGTGGCTTTCTAAGAGTATTCTTCCCAAAGCGATTAAATAAAAGAAAGTTGATCATCCATCAACCGAATTACGCAGCTACGAGGAGAATCACAACAATACAGAGTTTAATTCATAGCACAAAAGTATCTGAAAATCCGACAAAAAGATAGCGACTAAACAAATCTAAAACCTCATGAAGCATTACACATGAGCACATTAAAAATTTAAAAGAACAAACCACCTTTAGAAACACTCTCTCTCTCTCTCCATATGCACCAGACACTCATAATCACTCCATATCTCTATAAAAACATGCATTTCTGAGCGTGCCTCACACAGCTGAGTGGGCTTGACAACCTGTAGCAACACTCTTCTCTCCATATGCACCGCACACTTTACTCCAGCTTACAAGGACTCAATCAGAAACTGTTTACATGTTGAATATATCACACAATCATGTGGCAGTACTTGTTTTCTTCAATCTTAAATACCTCTTTTGCTCAATATCTTGCACAGATTTGTTCTGTTTTATATAAAAAGTACTTAAATAGTCTGTCTCAGGTTATAGTTTAGCATGTATAGAATAAGTATATATTAAACAATCGCTCATACGTTCAGTGCTGTGTTTATATTTATATAGATATCCCATAGGGATTAAATGGTGTGTGTGTGTGTGTGTGTGTGTGTGTGTGTGTATATATATATATATATATATATATATATATATATATATATATATATATATATATATATATATTAGGGCTGCTCGATTTAGTGAAAAATCATAATCAGGACTATTTTGGTTATAATTGTAATCACGATTATTCAAAACGATCATCAGTTGAAGTCAAAATTATTAGCACTCCAGAGAATTAAAAAAAAATAATTATTTCCCAAATGATGTTTAACAGAGCGAGGAATTTTAACAGTGTTTCCTCTAATATTTTTTCTTCTAGAGAAAGGCTTATTTGTTTTATTCTGGCTAGAATGAAAGCAGGTTTAAATATTTTGAAACCCATTTTAAGGTCAATATTATTAGCCCCCTTAAGCTATATATTTATTGATTGTCTGCAGAAGAATCTACTGTTATACAATGACTTGTCTAATTACCTCAATTAAGCTTTTGAATTGCACTTTGAATCTGAATGCTTGTATACTGAAAAATATCTAGTCAAAAATTATATACCGTCATCATAGCAAAGATAAAATAAATTAGTTAATCATGAGTTACTAAAACTATTATGTTTAGAAATAAGTTGAAAAAAAAATTATTTCCATTAAACAGAAATTGGGGAGGAAAGAGGTTGCTAATATTCAGGAGAGCTCATAATTCTGACTTTAACTGCATGCAGTTATTTTCCACCATGCAAAGGAACGAGAAATTAATAGAATATAATAAAATATAAAAACTGACTGTGCTTTAAGCATCTTCACTGTACGTAAAACACTTAAGCTACAAAAGTCCTTCAGTCTAGAGCAGAGAGGGATTTTTTTCCTTTTATTGTTTGATTAATAATGATGAAAACAGGCGGCAGCAGGAATATTTCGCATGGTCACTTTAATGGTTTCTCTTTCACATGTCTTTTGATTCTCAGCTCATTTGTTTATTACACTAATAAGGGTTAATATGAATAATCATTAACACCGCGTTGACACATATTTGACCATTAAAGCGCTCACGTTAATGACTTTAGATGTGTGCGCTCTGCTCGTCTCAGTGTGCGAATGAGACCGAATGCTGACCGCACACACACACACACACACAGAAGCACGCAGTCTTTCGCGCTTTTAAGAGCAACAATTGTGTGCAACAGGAAAGGGGGCTGTATATGATGCAATAATCGTTTATCTCAATAATGATTTTTCATAATCGCCAAAGAAGCCAAAATTGAAATCAGATTTTCGATTAATTGCACAGCCCTAATATATATATATATATACACACACACACACACACACACACACACACACACACACACACACACATACATACATACACAGGTGAGATCAAAATTATTAGCCCCCGTTTTTTTTTTTTTCCCCAAATGTCTGTTTGACAGAGAGCAGATTACTTCAACACATTTCTGCACATAACAGTTTTAATAACTCACCTCTAATAGATAATTTGTTTTCTCTTTGTCATGATGACAGCACATAATATTAGACTAGATATTCTTCAAGACACTAGTGTTCAGCTTACAGTGACATGTAAAGGCTTCACTAGGGTAATTAGGGTAAAGTTAGGGTAATTAGGCAAGTCATTGTATATCAGTGGTTTGTTCTGGAGACAATCCAACACTAATATTGCTGAAGGGGTGAATAATATTGAGTTTAAAATGACTTTAAAACTATTAAAAACTGCTTTTATTCTAGCCCAAATAAAACTAATCAGACTTTCTCCAGAAGAACAAATATTAGAGGAAACACTGTGAACATTTCCTGAATCTGTTCAACATCATTTGGGAAATATTTGGAGAATAATTAAAAGAATAAAAGAATAATTCTGACTGCAACTCTACACATATGCGTTTCATTAAAGTGGAAATCAATTAGAAAACACTGAACATGACTGACTGCTTCACTTCCTCTTTAAGCAAGTGTTCCCTACCGAGGGATCCTTGGGCTGAAGTCGAGATCGATCACACACACAGGAGTGCCCGACGCTTCGTCATAGTCGATCACAGCCATGATGTCCAGCTCTGCAGCACTGTCCTGCATCTGTAAACACTGCTGCTCCTGCTCTACATCTGCCTGCTCTACTGTCTGTGTTTCTGCACATGCATGCTGGGATACCATGTGTGAGGAGGAATGCTGGGATACGACGGATGCAGAAGAAATCAGGCCTGTTTCTATCTCTGCATCTGCATGAAGGCTGTATTCTAGCGCACGACTGTCTCCTAAACCAGAATCAGGCCTACGAACACAACAACACTCCTCAGTGTACAGACGCCAGTACAGTTTCAGTTCACTTTCATTTTCAGAGTTTCTCTTTCATTTACTTTTTTTGCTGTATTTTAGTCATTATTATTAGTTTTTTAACATGTCTATTTATTTGTTATTATTATATATTTACTCATTATAATATATTAATATTATTTCTATAGATAACTGTATTAACATTATTTCTATATGATAATAATGATGATATATACACCATAGTGCTGGCCAAAAACTCATCACGAATAATCACATTCCAAATAAAACCTCAAATATGTGTGTGTGCTGTGTAGATTATACATATATTTATTATATTCTGTGGTTCTTGAATCTGATTGGCTGGTAAGTGTGATAATCTGCAATAACAGCACTGGACCAGCCTCCTCACCCTTCACCCTTGGGTATTACTCCGCCCACATACAACGACAAGCAGAGACAAGAGGAGGATGCTTTACTTGTGTATATATATATATTTGAGAAAATGTTTATTTATATTTAGATACAAAATATTTACGTATGTGACACAAATCATAAATAAATTGAAATGTTTATGTGACAACTGTTGTGCATACATGTATGTGTGTACAAACAAACAAACTTTTATTTTGGACATGATTAATCACGACTCTCCCAGCAATATTAATCACGATTTTCCCAGCAATATTAACAATATTTTAATTTTATAATAAAAATATAATAAATAAAAGCATAATAAAATAAAATAATAAGAGATTCCATATATATAAATCCATATATATAAATATATATATATATATATAGGTGAAATATTTTGTTTGGACCGCACATTACAGATTGTAAAGGACTGAATCATATGGACTTAAAGGAAACTATGTTGGTGTTTATGCTTATAATACAGTGCTTTTTGCAGGTGGGTTGGGTTGGGGGGCTAATGGGAGAGTAACCTGTACTATAAAAACGACTGTATAAGAAGAATGTAATCGTTGTATGTGATGCCTCTGGTGATCTGTTTGTTCCGTTATGTTAAAACGAATAAAAAAACAAAAGTATAAAAAAAAAAAATAATAATAAAAGCATATTAATTTTATAGAATCAATTAATAATATTCTACTTAATAAATGATTTATTTGACTGTCTCCAAAACAAACCACTGTTATACAATGACTTGCCTAATTCCCCTAACTTTACCCTAATTACCCTAGTGAAGCCTTTACATGTCACTGTAAGCTGAACACTAGTGTCTTGAAGAATATCTAGACTAATATTATGTGCTGTCATCATGACAAAGAGAAGAGAAATCAAGTATTAAAATAATAAATCTTATAAAATTCATATATAAAATAAATTTAAATGTATAATAATCAATAATTTAGTCTTTAACTGTACAAGTAATATTTATAGACTTTTGTATAATATTACAGCATTTTTTAAACTGAATTCTAATTTTAGTTATGTAATAGAAGCTAAATAATTCTGTTAATTTTATTACAAGTGCCACAACTTATTTTAGTTTTATGATTTGAGAATTTATTTTATTCTACTTATAATTAATAGTTGGAAATAAGCTGAAATATCCACATGGAAAATCTAAGAAAGAAAGCCGATTATAATAAAAGAATAATAATCCTGGTCTGTGCTGTTGTTGTCTGTTATTGTTGTCACCTGTCGCGTGACCTTTGACCCTCATGGTGCCGCAGGGCTTCTCTGGCGCTCTCCAGGTTCAGCTTCAGCAACTGCAGGTCATTCTGCTGGTTCTCACACACCTGACACACACAATCCTCAGTTAAAGACTACAAGATACAAAACTATTACTTTGTTCCTAATGTCATACACAGATGAACTGTTCAGCACAAAACTAGCCATGTGAGCGAACAGCATCGATAAGGTTACTGCTATACGCTTCCAATGATGGAAGAAGGAACAATTCTGACTCCGCCTCTAGGCCACGCCCTCCACTATGACACAACGCCGACCAAGTCTATAAGTGCGTAGAAAAACTGGAGCAGCACAGAGGACGGAGGTGTGTGTGAAACTGTGTGACTAAAAGAAAAGAGTTGATCACCTGCCGTAAACAGAGCAGCTCAGAGTCAGCGCGGGTCTGCTTCGATCGGGATAACTCCAGCAGCTCATCCCTCCAGCTCTTATCTTCATCTGCACACACAATAATGAAGCACAAACACCTTAAAAAGACTAAGAAGTTTACTTTCTGATAATGGCAGCAGCTGTGCTTCATCTAAACTTGTCGGAGCGCAGACAGATGCTCAAGACAGCTCTGGAGGGAATAATAATAGAAGAATAATACTGGAGTATAGTGGTGACGGACTGACTGGGGGGGTGAGGCCTTTTACAATCAGCACAACAACACTTCACATCTGCAACTATTTTTTGACAATCATTAAGTTGATGTGAGTGTGAGTGTGTGTGTGTGTGTGTGTGTTGGAGCGAGAGTTTAGTGTATTAAGTGTGCATTATCAGTGTCGTACTGATCATCTGCAGCTCCACAGCGCTGATCTCCTTCCTCAGCAGCTGGTTCTCCTGCTTCAAGCGGATCAGCTCTTCTCTCTGGCTGTTGTTCTCGATGGTCTTCTCCTGAAGCTCAGCTGGAAACACAACACACAGCAGAACTCTTTATTTGTTTACAGAGGGTTTGCATTTACATGTAGATGTGTTCATTTCCCTTCACAGCCATACTGGTGATACATTAGGGATAACAGATGCAGGATGGTGGTTTTCTCAGAATAAAGGCCGACTGGTTTATCAGCAGCCTGATGTGAAGATCAGCACTGCTGTAGAAGACCGAAGGGTTAAATATACAGTAAAATGTCCGATTGTCCCAGCAGCACTCAAGAATGCATGATTATCTGCTGTCATGGCTTTGCAATCAATAAATGTGATTATAATGGAAGACAATGGAGCAATCAACCCATCAGTCTGAGCTCTGGCTATGCACTATACACATTTCTGCACAAATGAAAGCATCATGAGAACGCAGTGTGTACACGGAGCTGATGGTGCAAACACACCTTTGAGCTGTGTGTTCTGGTATCGGCTCTCTCTGAAGCGCTGTTTGTGCTCCTCTGCGTCTCGCTGTGTTTTGCCATCTCGCGTGCGCAGTTCCTCCAGGGTCTTCTCCAGCTCACACACACGGCCCGACAGCTCCAGGATGTGGTTCGTGGCTTCGATCACATCTTTATCCTTAAGGAAGAACATGAGCTGATATTACTGACCCTGACTCAGAGTTGGGTGTGTGTTAGAGTGAGGGTGTGTGTGTGTGTGTGTGTGTGTACCTTAAGTTTGAGCATTGAGCTGAGCTCCTCCTCCCGTACCTGTAGTTGACCCACCTGAGTTGACAGCATCAGAACTGTCGACTTCAGACTCTCATTTCTGTCCTGTGGAGAAACATACATTCAGTCACACACACACATTTGCTCTTTCTGGTGTGTAACACTATTCCCATTGTCTTGTTAGTATGTATGCATGTGTATCACATATACACAATACAATATATGCAATACACACACGTTTATATATGATGTTAAAACACGCTTTTATTTTGGATGTGATTACTCGCAATTAATTTTTGCACACCACTGATTTTTATTCATTAACAGTGTTGTGAAAAAGTGTTTGCCCCCTTACTGATTTCTTAATCTTTTGCATGTTCGCCACACTTTAATGTTTCAGATCATCAAACTAATCTAAATATTAGTCAGTTAACACAAGTAAGCACATCATGCAGTTTTGGAATGAAGGTTTTTATTATCAAGGGAAAACAAAACTACATAGCCCTGTGTGAAAAATTCAATTCAATTAAATTCAATTCAAAATTCAAAGTGTTTGCCCCCCTGTTAACTTAGCTTGGTTTATCACCTGAGTTCAGTTTGTCCAGCCACACCCAGGCCTGATTACTGTTCATAATCAACAATCCAGATATCACTTAAACAGGACCTGACAGACAAAGAGAAGTAGACCAAAAGATCCTCAAAAGCTAGATATCATGCCAAGATCCAAAGCAATTTAAAAACCAATAAGAAACAAAATAATTAAGATCTACTAGTCTAGAAAAGGTTATAAAGCCATTTCTAAAGCTTCGGGATTGCAGCGAACCACAGTGAGGACCCACAACATTATTCACAGAACTGCAGGCCTCAGTTACGGTGAGTGTTCATGACTCCACCATAAGATAGAAACTGGGCAAAAATGGTTTGCATGACAGTGATCATAAAGGAAAACCACTGCTGAGCAGAAAGAAAATAAAAGCACATCCACTTGAGAATTAATGTGGCCTAGTCAAAGTCCTGACCTGATTCTGCTGAGATAAGCGAGCCCTAATTCCTCCACAGCGCTGTATCAGACTCACTGCAGGTTATGGAAAACACTTGATTGCAGTTGTTGCTACTGATGGTGGCCCAGCCGGTTATTGGGGTTTGGGGCAAACACTTTTTTCACTTGTGTTATCTTTGGCTAATTTGTTTGATGATCTAAAGCATTAAAGTGTAACAACCATGCATAGATCACTTTTCACACCACTGTATATTTTAGACTCTTGTCATTAGACTGTAACTGCATCTCACTGTTGTTCTTTGCATAATGACAATAAAGCTGAATCTACTCTGATCTGCTGTAATGTATGGCGAGTGTTGCTGTGTTACTGACCTCCAGGTCCTGCTCGTGTCTGCTGGTGTTCATCTGCCTCTGGCTGAGCTCCTGCAGCTGCTGCTGTGTGCTGTTCAGCTCCCGCTCTGAGTGCTTCTCTCGGGCCTCACTCAGCTGCAGACGCCTGCTCAGAGCCCGGATCACATCATTACGCTTCTGGAGCTCATCTGGGGGACAAACACTGACAATCAGGCACACTGAAGATTTATAAATACTAGCCGTTAAAACCATGAAAACAGCAGAAGATCTGGATAACTCTGGAATACTCTAATGATTTGACACACACTAACTCTATTTTGAAACACATTGTAGGGCATATAGCATGTGATTTGGAACACAGCCATGGTTTTGCTGTGGTTTCCTTTACCCTCCAGTCGGGCAGATCTCTGCTCCAGGATCAGCACCCTCTGCCGCTCCTGTTCCCAGATCAGCATCTGCTTGTGATGAGCTGCAGCCATAGTGTTGAGCTCCTGATCTCGGTCCTTCAGCTCTGCTATGAGGAGCTGCAGCTCCAGACGCTGCCGCTGCACTGTGGACACCTCCACACCACTCCCTGCAGACTACACACAACACATCATCACTCCACTCAACTCTCTTTGGACCAATTCATTAACATTCAAATTTTGAGTCAATTCAACTCAATTAAATTAAACTCAATTAAATTAAATTAACTCAATTAAATTAAATTTGATTAAATTAAATTCAACTGAACTAAATACAATTGGATTTGAAGCGATTAAATTTGATAGAATTCACCTCACCTCAATTTGATTCAATTCATCTTAGTTCCATTAAATTAAATTCAACTCAATTTTATTAAATTCAACCCAACTCAATTAAACTAACTTCAATTGAATTGAATTGAACTCAACTGGATTCAAATCAATTCAATTCATCTCAATGTGATTCAACTGAACTGAGCTAAATTCAACTGGATTTGATTCAATTAAACTTGATTTAATTAAACTCAATTTAATTAAATTAAATTCAACTCAACACAACCATTTATTTCCAGATAGATAAAATTTGAATCCAGTCAATTCAACTCAACTTTATTTAATTCAACTCAACTCGATTAAACTCAATTCAATTTAATTCAATTGAAATTAATTTGATTAAATTTGATAGAATTCAACTTAACTCGATTAAATTAAATTCAGCTCAACGCAATTTTATTCAATTAAATTAAATTTAATTGTATTTGATTCGACTGAATTCAGCTCAACTCAATTTGATTCAATTCAATTCAACTAAATTTAGGTGGATTTTTTAAAATTTGAATTCAAATAAACTGAATGTTATTAAATTCAACTGAACTCAATTCAATTAGATTAGATTCGATTAAATACGATTTAATTCAACAACTCAATTCACTTCAACCAATTTGATTCAATTCGATTTAAATCAACTCAATTCAATTAGATTAAACAATTCAATTTGATTAAATTACATTATTTTTAAGCAATGCTTTACTTGTTAGCTTTGAAAGTAATATTATTATTTAACTTGTGATGTGTTTGCCCCAACACTGCCCCCATGAGCACACATATGCATTTACTGTTTGAGTAAGGTGAAAATGACACTTGTGTCAGGCTAAAACT
Organism: Danio rerio; assembly: GCF_052040795.2. NCBI lineage: Eukaryota > Metazoa > Chordata > Actinopteri > Cypriniformes > Danionidae > Danio > Danio rerio. Next base: position 49,269,757 of record NC_141030.1, read on the forward strand.
AGCAAAGTAGACTTGTGACGCCAGCTGTGCAGGGGGATAACAGGGCCCATAGAGTTACCTGTAAATCCTGAGTGAAAGTGAAAGAGGACGCTGGTTTTGAGAGGTCATGCAGATTCAGCAGCGCAGGTTTCACTCTAGCTTCATCTCTGTGTTTACTGGAGGAAACTTCTGGAGTCTCATGAGCAGCAAAAAGATTCTGAAGAATTGAGCATCAGAAAAATCACATTACATACAGTCGCGTGTGGCGGTTCATTCCGCTGTGGCGACCCTGGATTAATGAAGGGACTAAGCCGAAAAGGAAATGAACAAATTAATGAATAAAGTCGCGTCTTGCTCATTAGTAGCCCCACACGGATGCTGCACAAATTTTTAGTCCATCATGTATTTACTTTTGTAAGTGTGTGTAAATTTATATTGATTCAGTTTTTAAAATAATTTCATTCATATTTTATGATATAATAACAGTGATATTAAAATGTTCATTAATTTATTTACAATACAGTGTGTAAAGTCATATGTTCTGTCTTTTAGTCGAGATATTATACGAAAGACTTTCTTTGTTTACCAAATAAGCTCTCTAATTGGATTTGCATTGTAAACAATAAATACAAATTAAAAAGGTATTACTTTTATTTCACATATACAGTTTTCAGTTATGATACTCCTAAAATCATTCCGCATAAATCCACTGATTCTTTACTAAATTCTCGGCAGAAATAGCAAAAATAAATGTCTGCATATTCTGTCTGGCCATACTCATCAGTAAATGCTGAAGTGAATGTGAAAATACAAATGATCATGTTGACATTGCAATAAATACAAACTCCTGTATAAAAAACACTAACAGAGACTACATTACATTACATTAAAGAATGAAGATTTACCCACTATTTACTTTCCCTCAATTGGTTGTAAACTTTTATGAGTTTCTTTCTTCTGCTGAACACTAAAGAAGATATTTTGAAGAATGCTGAAAACCTTTAACCTTTTACTTCCATAGTAGGAAAAACAAATGGAAGTCAATGGTTAGCTGTTTTCAGCATTATTTAAAATAACTTCTTTTGTGTTTGACAGAAGAAAGAAACTCCGGTTTGAGACAAGTAAAGGATGAGTAAATCATGACTTATTCATTTAGGCATGACATTATATTTACTTTTAGGTATTAAATTTCAATGTACAACTTTCTGTGATTAACTATATACAGAATACATTCATTCATTTTCTTTTCGACTTAGTCCCTTTATTAATCAGGGGTCACACAGTGGAATGAACCGCCAACTCATTCAGAATACGTTTTACGCAGAGGATGCCCTTCCAGCTGCAACCCAACACTGGGAAAGACTCATACACTCTCACATTCACACCACAGCCAATTTAGCTCATTCAATTCACCTGTACCGCATGTCTCTGGACTGTGGGGGGAAACCGGAGCACCCGGAGGAAACCCACGCAAATATACAAAATACAGTGTATTTAAAAAACAATCATGTTTAGCTCAGACATAAACTAAAATAACCAGCACATATTATGTATGAAAAAATACAAATAAAACTATTATATTTCACAAACATCGCTGGGTATGTCAAAGAATATTTCGTCCCTAGCCAGTATCGGATACCTTAAGGATTTCATACCATCTCATACTGATATTGAGTTCAAAAAATGGTCACAATATGGACTCAAATGTTCCATAATGATGCACTTAAATCACTTAAACAATTAGGAAATGAGTTTTCGCTCCCAAATTATGGATTTTTTAGATACTTACAACTCCGACATTTCCTCACAACACATAAAGATATAGAAAGAATTAAAAACACTTCTACAATTGAACAGTTTCTAAAAGATATACAAAATGGACATGAGATCAATAAAATAATTTCTAAAGGTTACTCAATATTCCTATTCAAGAAATAACACCTAACAGACAAAGGAGAAATGGGAGACTGAAATGAAGAGAACAATTTCTCTGAAAACTTGGGTGGAGGTTTGCAGTGAAGTGCATTCTGTGACCAATTCTAATATCTGGAGAAAATTCAAAAGGAAGTTTTAAGTAGATTTTTCAGAACTCCACAAATAATTTCAAAATGAAACCGTTCCTGCTCTGACAAGTGCTGGAGAAATTGTGGTCAGAATATTGATAACCACACAACACCCATGTTCTGTGGTCATGTCCTTTCAGTAACTATTGGAAATCTGTATTTAATGCCCTTGAGGAAATCTTTCATTATGAACTTTCTGAAGATCCCACAGTTGCTCTGCTAGGTGTATGCCCTGAGGGCTTCAATGGCTGATCAAAAATCAACTTATTACAAATCCTACTTGCTGCAGCTTTGAAGTGCATCACAAGCAGATGGCAAATTTCTGAAACTCCATCTTATAATGCTTAAATTAAAAAAGTGTGGGAACTGTATCAAATGGAACATTAACATATGCATTACGACTTTAAAAAACAATTGTCCAAAAGAAATGGTCTCCTGTCGTCCCTCTAATTAAAAAATGAGCCATACTGAACTCTGCAAACTATCGGAAAATAAGGCCCCTTCCTTCTTCCTTTTTTATAATTATTATTATAGTTGTTGTTTTCTAAAAAAAAATATCTTAGGACGTTTTTTGTTTTGTACATGTATTTACAACCATTTCGGTAGATAGAAATTAATGGTCAAACATGTAAAAAAAAACTGTTACACTGTATTGTACTTCATGCTATGTTGTTTTCTCTAATAAAATTAAGTTAAAAAACTATTATATTTCATATTTAAATTACCTTTTTCACAGGAGTGCTGTGCCAGGGCTCCACTGGATGTTCTGAAAATTCATTAATCAGCATTAATATTAATAAAGTTGTGAGTTTGATTGTATGACTGATTATTGTTATGTTTATCACCTTTCAATGAGAAGAAACTTGCAGGAGATTTGCCATGTCTTCTGTCTCTGAGCTCCTCCATCATTATAACTCACACTGGACATACTATAATGATAACAGCACTGGCTTTACATCACATGTGAGTGAATATAATCAATAATCAACACGAGCGCGTCATAATAAAACCAACATTACTGACTTCTGCTTGGTTGTTTTTAAAAACACACTGTTTAAATATAAACAAAGACCGTCGTAATTAAAAACACACAAATGTGAGACCTCCAAACGTTCATTTAAATCAAGATTAACTTATAAAAACGCGTAAAATGTGGCGTGTTTAATAGAGAGAGAAACGCTGAAGCGGTTTGATTATTTCTGAAGTCTCAAACTGCCTGTTGTGATCCGCGCTATAGGAGGTCGCCCGACGCGATGCCTGATCGAAATCATTCCTTCAATAACCTCTCCACACATCCCACCAACTGAAATTGCATACAGTATTTTATCAATAAAAACACGTCGTGCTTGTTAAAAATACCACCTCTATATTTCACGCATATATTGATTTATGAAGTGTGTAGGGGACGCGGCGCAGGCGCAGACGGCGTTGTTTCTGTGTGCGCGAAGGGCGCTGTCAGGACCCGTAGCAGACAGTGAAGGTGTGCAGAGCAGCGGTGAAACTCTCGCTTCAGTTTTTCAGATTTTCTTCTCTTCATAGTTTGAGGAATAATGATCGCAGGGCCACAGAAACAGCAGCTGTACTGAGATCAGATCGCCCGGGTGAGTGTGCATCTGCAGCGGCCGCCGCGGTTAGCAGAGCCGCTAATGTAGCTCCGCGTGTGCGATCAGCAACTCTCACATGATTTCGCATTATCATCATTATAATCAGCATTATTATTAAGAGAATCACTATTAATATAATACAGCAGTGGTCAGAGATGCTGTCTGTGTTTGGTGAAGCACTGCTAATGTGTTCCTGACTCTTTATTGCGCTGTGTTCAGATGAATGAGCTGAAATTATTTCTTCCATAAGGGCGATGATGATGATGATGATGATGATACACAGATTCAGTGGATTACTAATTAAATTGTGAACAGTTACTGATAACAAATTACATGACAACATTTGTAGACATTCATAAGCGCTTTTATGGACACATTCATGGTAATGTAATCTGATTACTTTTGGATTACTTTTGTGCTAACGTGTATTTGATGTGGCATATGTTGAAGCAGGGTGATCTTGTGCTATTCTGACAGATGGAAAAATACAATATCATCATTCTTAATGAGAAACAAAAGCCTCAACAGCTTCTTTTTAAACTGCAATGATGCTTGTAAATGGGGCTGGTGATATAGCAGAAATACAACCTATTATGTAATTATTTTCCATTGAATGATAACGATATAGATTTCAGTTAGGTCTCAATATCGATACCAAAATTCTGAGTATCGACGATACAGATTAGGGATGCAACGATTAACGTTTGTACTATTAACCGTGATTTAACTAGTCACGGTTGATTAATCGTAAAGGCTTCTCAACACTGTGTTTTTGCACGAAACAAAATTGCTGCAATTAAACAAAGTGAAGCCAACTGTAAGCTAGTTCGTACACAGAGACTTATAACCACGCACACTGGACTGACGATGACTGAGGCTGTTACGGCAAGCTTGTTCAAGTTTGTTATTTCCAATGAAGGGACGCTCATGCAATGCAACGCGTTCACACTTTTCAGGTGCACCTAGATGAGCGCGGAAACTGCATATGGCTGAAGTTTGAGAAAGAAGCAATGGAAAGTACACAGAGTTTGCAAACCCACTTATAAATAATGGCACCAATGAGAGCGATCATGTGGGGAGTGTTGATCCACCAGCTAAGAACAATGACTGATGCCACAAAAATTAGATGGTCCATTAAACAACATTTTTTGACCGGTAAATTTTTGTTGGTCGAAAATTCGGTACATCTGTAATATCAACACACTTCTAGACTCCCAATGTTGCACATTTCTGCTGTGTGATTGGCTCTTAAATCAATATAGAGTAAAAAGTCCGGAGATTATCAGTTAGATAAGTACACTATATATATATATATATATATATATATATATATATGTGTGTGTGTATGTGTATATATATATATATATATATGTAATGTTATGTACATATGTATATGTAACATATGTAGTTACATTTTATATATATATATATATATATATATATATATATATATATATATATATATATATATAGCCTGAAATTATTCATATTTGAAATTATTAACAAATTTTCCATAATGATGCCCTGTACATCGTGCTAAAATCTTTTGGGAAGCACCTTGTGTTAGAGGTCTGCATTCCCGCGGCTGTCCCGCGGGCGCTACAGGACCCGACCAGATTTCTGCGGCCTGGGAATAAATTTCCGAATAAATCGCGGGAGCGGTCGGTAAAGGGGTTTAATTTGGGACAGGAGCGGGCTGTCTAGCAATATCGCGGATATTGCTATGAGAGGGAGAGAGAGAGAGAGAGAGAGAGGGAGAGAGAGAGAGAGAGAGAGAGCGCGAGAGCGAGCTAGCTTTGCCTGTGTGTGTGTATGTTAGTGCGCGCGCGAGAGAGCTTTCCCAGATAGCAAAATACACGCGGGACAATAAATTCTTAATATAAGCGGGAGCGGTCGGGTTCGGGCTAAAACCTGGCGGGTGCGGGCGGGAGCGGGATTCAAAATGTAGTCCCGCGCAGATCTCTACCTTGTGTCATTTCTGGTCAAAAACAAACTTGCTGGTTGGAAAAAATTGACTCAGAAATTGCCATTTTGAGCTGGACTATATGCGGGACATTCTACCTGAAATGTGCATTTGCTTTATCTGTGGCTGAAAGTTGTTCTGTAAAGGAATATGTCATTCATTTGGTTCTCGGATATTGTTCTTTAAAAAAAAAAAAAAAAACACTTTACAAATGTACAACCTCAGCACAATTGAACCTACAGCTTTAATAGTTTTGTTGTGCTAAAAACTGTTATTTAGGGGGAAAAAATCAGAATTAGCAAGTTTAAGTTGTTCTCATTCACATAAATGAATTAAAAACATCAAACTATGAATAAATTCTACAAATAAATATTATTTTACAGATGTCCCCTTGTTTCTGTCAGTCCTGTCACATTTGCAATAAATTTAACACAAAATGTGTGCAATACATGTTATCATTTGATGGAAAAGCTGACCGTGATCAAGGATGTGTTCTGTCATTGAATCTTTGAGGAAGACAAGCTTAAGTCAGGCCGGCACATTTCTTATAAGTGAAAATGTACGTTTCTGCTAGAATGTCCCATAAGCAGTGTTCGTCTGTGTGCATCAGCTGGTCTAAGGTAACCCATGGTACTTTGTTTATTTGTGTAGATTCATGAAATATGGCTACTACTGAGAACGCAGAGTCAGGTTCGCCAGAAAATAAAGTGGATCGAGCCGACCCCGATGCAAAATACCCACTGAAAGTGCTCTACTGTGGAGGTGAGACGATATTAAATTATAATAAGGGATAATTTACGTCTAGACGGTTGTTTTCGCAGAATAAATCTGACAGTTCATTGATTAGGACTGAAGAGTTTATTCTGCAAAAACAACTGACTGAATGTACATTATACCACTTATTATAATTATTATTATACTCATATAATATTAGGGGGCCTAATATGCAAAAGTGAGTTATGCAGGGTTTAAACCCAGTTGTGTGTCAGCAGTGTGTGAATATCTCCAGCAGCCTCTAATGATGATCAACATGAATGAATTGTGTTTGTTCTAATCAGACTTGATGCAGAAGCACTTTGATTGACATTCTCCCTTTGTTTGTGTCATCAGAGGGGGAAAGCCCCACCCACTAGTGCCCATCTCTCCATCTCATTAGCATAAACAGCAGGCCTAAGTGAGAAGCAGCCGTCTGTCCATTAGCCATTAGAGTGTTTGAGCTGCTGAAGATAATGTCAGCATAGACTAAGAGGATTATAGATGTGGAGTTTTAGATGAAGCACACACTCACACTGAAGCGCACACACACACCTGACCAGCACTCACAACACACACACTGCTGTTTTACATCTGTCCCTATGGAGACACATAGGCGTCTGTAGCCCTGCCCTCTTTTGAATCTCATTTGAATTTAAAGCGGCAATCACCAAAACGCCACAATTAGGACCAAAACCTAAACGGGTCAGTTTCAGAGAGCTGGCGAACATCATCTGTGTGCTGTTTGGAGCTGAAACTTCACTATACACTCTAGACACAGCAGAGACACATTTTAGATCCTGTATAAACAGGATAATAGGTCAGCTTCAAGAGTTCATTATTTTATGGCATGTATGTGTAAATATGATGTTAGACTAATGTTTCTGTTCTTTCCTACAGTGTGTTCCCTGCCTGCAGAGGTGAGTTTATAATATTCTGAATGATCATATTGTGTATAAAGTACAGCATTGCTTTTCCACATGTTGAGAAATGCTGCTTCTGGAAGAATTTTTACAGTCAGGATTTAAAGAAATAAATTGAGCATTTTATAACATGTTGAAGTCATCAATCAAAGCAGCCAGAGAAATATATATACACATTGAATTAACCTAAACTCATTACGCCTGACATATGACATAACTTGAGTATATGACTGAAAACTATAAGGCATTGAAAGTGCAGTTGAGAAATGTTTCTTATTTTTGTGTGTAATAAGTGTTTAGTGTACAGATAGCTGACATTATAAACACGGGTTTGAAGCACAGAAGTATCTGAAAAATCTAAACGACTGCAAATTTCATTTTAATTGCGGAATGACCACAGGAAAAAATACTATAGTAATTTATAGTAAAAAAAAATGTCAAGCGTTTTTGCAGCATACTATAGTGAAGAGTATTATACTGTATATATTATAGTATTAACAACTCTTTGAGCATACTTCAGCATTAACTATACTAAACTGATCAACCGTAATGTATACTTAAGTTTTTACTACAGTAAAGTGTGGTGTATTGTAGTGTAATGTATCTTATAGTTGTAGAAAACTACAGTCATGGGTCATTTGTTTATATTACTGTAGTTTTTGTGTTATCGTAGCAACTAAAATCACCACAACAGATCAGTTACTGTACTTGTAGTTACCATAGCAACTGTAGAATCACCACAACAGATCAATCACTGTAGTTATTGTTTTAGTTACGGTTCACATGCACTGTAGTGTTTACTATACAGACCCCCTAGTTTTAATATATAATATTATTATTATTTACCATATTAGGTAGCCTACTGTGTGGGGTGTGCAATCTGACACAATGACACAAATCAGAAAAATAGACGAGACAAGATCTAAAACCGACCTAAAGCGGTAGGGATTAAGCCAAATAAGCCAAACTCTTTATTTTTATCCACGATCTTGCTTTCTTTCAGATTTCACTCCCCGGAGCATCTGACATCATGTACCTCCCTCAGGACATGCGTTAGGGCTTCCTCTAATGTAATACACCTAAAACACGGATTGCTGTAAAACGTGTCAATAGCAGGGAAGCGTTTTCTCTTGTTAGCTGCAGGAAAGAGTTAAACGAAAACATTTAGCGATTTGACGCACATCATAATACCAGCCAGACATGTAAAGCACAGATATTGTCTGTGTAATATTTAATTTAGTCGTCCAGCAGCCGTCATCCTTGAATCAACCTCCATCATTGCAAGCTGCTTGCTGTTCTGTCTGTTCCATTGCTCAGTTAGTTTGATGTATCCCGCTTTATTTTGCAGTCTGAAGCGCGTCAAACGCACAAAACGCCAAATTCGTGCCACAGGAGGCTTAATCACATCTTTGCTTTGACTTCACTTGTAAATCAATGCTTCATCTGCGTCTGCTTACTGCACAGGCTGCAAAACACTTTGCTCCGCTCTCATGTAATGATTGTGAGGGCGCAGGTGAGACGTCATTTTTCAAGAGACACTCACATACATCATGTGCCCTGCATATACAACGTCATGTAAAACTGTTAATTACAAACTGAAACAAATATAATTTGATTAAACGGTTTGGAATTGGTTGTTTTATGAGATTATTTTAATTTTTGCGTTTTAATAAAGAATTTTGCAGGATCGAAAAAATTACTGACTTTGTTGATTTTGCGTTGGATTAAAAAAAAACTAGGGCGTCTGACTAAATTAATATAGGGTTACTATATTCATATAGGAGAACTACAATCCCATGATTCATTGCACATGGCAATCCAATTAAAAACAGCAAAAATACAGAACTTAATTTAGAAAATTTGTTGTCTAAATAAACTAAAACTGCAAATTAAGCAGTATATGAATATATATTGAGAGCTTGATGCTAATGAGCTCTTTTAGCATATTTGTCTTGCTGAGGCTCTCTGATGGTGGAATTTCCAGCACAGCATTGTGGGTAATGTAGTTTTCTAGTATGTGAGGGGAATGTAAATAACTGAAGTGTTTCTGTTGTTTCACCAGTACTGCGAGTACATGCCTGAGCCGGCCAAATGCAAACAGTGGCTTGAGAAGAACTTTCCGGATGTGTTTGCCAAACTGACTCTCGGTAAGTCATCCTGTGTTTGATATTGGACTATTGTTCAGAAACGCTGGACAGCACTTGTGTTTACCTGTCCTGCAGGTACAGCACCAAAACAGGAGAGCAAAGGAGGTGGAGGAGGAGAAGATGGTGGTGGAGGCAGAGGAAGAGGTGAGGCGCCCCCTGCTGGAGAGGAGGAGGAAAAGAAGAAACAGAAAAGAGGTTACATTTACTTTACATTTACAAACACTACACCTCTCACACACACACACACACACACACACACACACACAATAATAAATCTAGGGCTGTATTCACAAAAAAAATCATCTTAAGAGGAAAATAGAGACGTCTAAAGCTGAGAGTGAGGGCGGGTCTAAGGGTCATGTCAACATTCTCATTACTATACAGACAGTGATTGGCTGATGGGAGAGGGTGGAGTTTGTCATTTTTATTTATGGTAACTTTGATAAGTGAGCTATTATATTGGCATATTAAAGTAAAGATTAAAAACTTATGCTGGGTGACGAATTGTATTCTAAAAATAAACGTAAAATAGACAAAATAATTTGCCAGTATCTTAATGTATTTTTTGGAAAACAATAAAGCAAAAATAACTGAAATGCTTTTATATATATACATACTAGTGTTGCCTTGAATATAGCCAGTGCTGCTGATAAGGCATTAAAACATAATTAAAATATTTTTTTGTGTCTAACAGAAAAACATCATAAAGGTTTTTAGTGGATGAGTGTTTTCATTTTTAGGTGAACTATCCCTTTAGTAGATTTGCTTTTGTTATTCATAAGCAACAACATACATATACACACTAATAATATACTAAACATTAATAAAACACATGTAATGTATATGAATGTTTTGTTTTTGCAGGTGGAAGAGGTCAAATCAAACAGAAAAAGAAGACCGTCCCTCAAAAAGTCACGATAGCAAAAATCCCCAGAGCCAAAAAGAAATACGTGACGAGAGTGTGCGGTCTGGCCACGTTCGGTAAAGCTGCTGTTTCCTATATTTTCCTCTTCTACACTGTCCTTCATGAAATCTCATCATTATTATTCTGTGTTTTCTGCCTCAGACATCGAGCTGAAAGAAGCGCAGAGGTTTTTTGCTCAGAAATTCTCCTGCGGCGCCTCCGTGACGGCAGAAGACGAAATCATCATTCAGGGAGACTTTACAGACGATATAATCGACGTCATCCAGGAGAAGTGGCCCGAGGTCAGAAAACCACAACTACATTCACTCGTTTAGAAAGTATTGCATTATAATCGTGCGTTACCACTTTAAATGACTTACTAAATGTGTTTCATAGTTACTTTTTACAGAAAATAATGCATACTAATGTGTACCCTGCTATTATTGCTGTTATTTAGTAAGTATTTATAAAAAATAAATAAATATTTTCAGCTGTTGTGTAAATATTTTTGGACAATAGTGTGAATGTGTTTGCCTATTAAAAACAATCTAATGAATAGCAGTTATAGTGTCTTTTAATAAAAAAAATCTCTCCAGTAATTTAGTAATTACAATCACAAATTACTTTATAAAGGTAACTGAATGTCCTAAAAGTAAATAAATGTAACAAAATTTCATAAAATATAGTAAATAAAAGAGATATTTCCTGGTAAAATAAAGGTTTAAATAAATGCAATTCAGTTACTTTAAGCAGAGTAACGTGTTTAAAATATATTTGCATTGGATTTGTAGGACTTTTAGTCATGTTTGTTTGAATGATATTAAAAATACATGTATTATTGATAAATGTACAACCTGACAGTGAAATGTGAAGTTAAATTAATAATAGCTTTCGCTTTTAGATATAAATGCTTAGTTTTTTTAATCTGGTTTAGCCATTTTTGACATCCGCTGATTGTAAATGAGACAGAAGCTCTGTTGTGTAAATTTACCTTGTGACTATTCTACACAACCTGACAGAAGTCTTGTGGTGGATCTCTGTTGTAAGAGCAGCAGGTAATATCTGGTCTTCTAGTTGATGATGTGTGAAAGTGTCAGAAGGTGGATTTCTCTGCTGATCTGCATCAATTATCACCAATACTGCAGAAGACCTACTGGAACCAGCATGGACACAAGATTCCCACAGAAATCAGTCAAGTTTGGTGAAGGAGACATCATGGTTTGGGGTTTATTCAGTATCTGCAACATCAACAGCCTGAGGTATCAAGACATCTGTGCTGCCCATTACATTACAAACCACAGGAGAGGGACAATTCTCCAGCAGGATAGCGCTCCTGCTCATACTTCAGCCTCCACATCAAAGATCCTGAAAGCAGAGGTCAGGATTGGCCAGCCCAGTCACCAGACATGAACATTATTGAGCTGATGAAGGAGGAGGTGTTGAAGATGAACACAAAGACTCTTGATGAACTCTGGGATCCTGCTGAAGCTTTCTTCTTCATTCCAGATGACTTTATTAATCAGTGATTTGAGTCAGTGCAGAGATGTATGGATGCAGTCCTCCAAGCAAAATCTAGAGGTCTTTGCCTTTCATAGAGACACTTCTGACACCAAATCATCAACTAGAAGTCCAGTTATTATCTGCTGTTCCTGAAACTTGATAGGCCACAACACTATTATCAGGTAGTGTGTAGTATTAAAAACCTCAGCGGTCAGTAAAAATAAACATGTAATTAATGTAATGTGTTTTCTACTGCACAGGTGGACGACGACAGCATCGATGATCTGGGAGAGGTCAAGAAGTGAAGCCTGTATGCACTTTTACTGAGAAACCGATGCGACGCAACACCGCCAAATGTACACATCCACACACACACACGTCAACAACCCTTTTATATCTATTTTATTTACTGTATAGAATTTCCGTGGACTTGGCCTGATCCTGGGGGGTTTCAGTTCTCGATAGCTGCTTTCTCTCGCGGTTGCCAAAGGTCTGGAATGATGTGACTTAAAGCATTTCACTCATTAAACAGTAGACTAATAAATTTGGGTCTCATTCGACACACTCCTCTTGTCTCTTGTGAGTTTTTTACATCTTTACATTTTAAATTACATCATATTACATTTTAATTGTTAATCGCAAAACACATTACAACAAACTACCAGACAATGCCTATCAACCATGCTAAAAACAAACTTCATAATATGTATTATATTCATAATTTACATAAATAATTACAATTATAATAGCCATAAATTCAATAAGTATATAAATCAAATTAAATAAACAGTTGAAGTCATAATTATTAGCCCTCTTTTCAATTATTTCCCGAATGATGGTGAACAGACTCAGGAATTGTTCACAGTGTTTCCTCTAATATTTGTTCTTCTGGAGAAAGTCTGTTTTGTTTTATTTGGGCTAGAATAAAAGCAGTTTTTAACAGTTTTAAAGTCATTTAAAGGTCAATATTATTCACCCCTTCAGCAATATTAGTGTTGGATTGTCTCCAGAACAAACCACTGTTATACAATGACTTGCCTAATTACCCTAACTTTACCCTAATTACCCTAGTGAAGCCTTTACATGTCACTGTAAGCTGAACACTAGTGTCTTGAAGAATATCTAGACTAATATTATGTGCTGTCATCAGAAATTAGTTATTAGAAATTCAACTCACTCTGAACGGATCAATTGAATCAGTGAGTTGTTTACTGGAGACTCACTCTGAACGGATCATTTGAATCAGTGAGTTTTTTTACCCTTTAATTTATTACTAACCTGTATGGCGTCACTTTTCATGCAAAACAGAAAATGAAATGGATAATTAATTCATATTTGATTAATCATGTTATCTTTTATTATCTTATGATTTGCATCTAAAGTATAATGCCAAAAGATTAAAAGAAAGACCCCTGGACCAAACATGCACAAGCAGCTCTAGTTTCATCTTTAAACTCTGTTAAGGTCATTTAATTGAGTTTACTCACAGTGTCCTTTGTGGAGATCATCAGTGCGGTGTCATTCAATTCTGTTCCGCATCTTCATCAGATCTTCTCCCACCTTCACAACAAAAAACGTACATTTAGTCAGCAATGCAATATTCCGGTTTTGCTATATTTATATTTTCTGCCTCTAATATTTCTTGCCTATAAGTTGACTTTGGTTTATGAAAGGCTCTCTGCATTTTGCTCATTAGAAATGGTTTATGACTTTTATTATGACCTTGATGATGACAGCATAACTTGGAAAGAATTTCGTTTGCATTGCTATAATAAAAATAAATCATATTTTAAATTATGTCACCCCAAAAGAACAAACTATACAATATATTTTTATTTTGCATTTTAAAGGGCCAGCTCATCCCTAAACAAAATGTTTTACCATTTACTCACAATGAAGTGACTTTCTTTTTATTGTTGAATATAAAATAACATTTATAAGAATGTCCTAAATTGGCCATTGACTTCCACAGTAGAAAGAAAAAACACAATTTGTAAACATTGGTAATCAGTGTATAAGTGTATAACCTGCGCATTTCTTAATAAAGGTGTTTGGATGAATCTCACACCAGCAGCAGAACATGCATAATCATGTCCAACAAAAACAAGAAGTTAATTGCATTGTTCAGTTTTTCACCCAAGTGTAAACTATCCTCACATAATCGCGTTAATGGTGCGTCTGTAGCGTCCCAAGATGCAGAGCGCTGCGATTATTAAATCCATAAGAGACCATTTACCCATCACACCTGGGTTTGTGTTGTCCGTGTGCTTGCTTACAGTTACACCAAAACCTGTGAGCAAACATCTAAAAAACAAGTCTGCAGGGAATCATGTATATATGAGCACAAAAGATCCTAACTTCTCCAGAGTTTGGTCTACTTTTATAAGCGAGTTGTCCTGGAGACTCACTCAGAACGGATTTTTTGAGTCAATGAGTTGGAGACTCATTCAAAATGAATCATTTGAATCAGTGAGTTGTTTACCGGAGACTAACTTTGAACGAATCATTTGAGTCAATGAGTTGTTAACTAAAGACTCGCTCTGAATGGATCAGTTGAGTCAGTGAGTTGTTTTCTGCTCTGAAGGAATCATTTGATCCAATGAGTTAGAGACTCACTCTGAACAGATCATTTGAATCAGTGAGTTGTTAACTAGAGTTTCATTCTAAATCAGGGGTGTCCAAACTCGGTCCTGGAGGGCCGGTGTCCTGCAGATTTTAGCTCCAACTTGCCTCAACACACCTGCAAGGATGTTTCTAGAAAGCCTGGTAAGAGCTTGATTGACTAGCCCAGTTGTGTCTGATTGGGGTTGGAGTTGAACTTTGCAGGACACCGGCCCTCCAGGACCGAGTTTTTACATGCCTGTTCTAAATGGATGTTCTGAATTAGTGAGTTGTTTACTGAAAACTCTCTCTGAAAGGATCATTTGAATCAGTGAGTTAGGGACTCGCTCTGAACAAATCATTTGAATAAGTAAGTTGTTTACATTTAATCACCTTAATGGTGCATGCGTAGCATCCCTAGATTATTAAATCCATAAGAGACCATTTACCCATCACACCTGGGTTTGTGTTGTTGATGTGCTTGCTTACAGCTACACCAAAACCTGTGAGCAAACATCTAAAAAACAAGTCTGCAGGGAATCACTTATATATGAGCACAAAAGATCCAAACTTCTCCAGAGTTTGGTCTACTTTTAAGAGTTTATTGAAGACTCCCTCTGAATGGATCATGTAGTGGACAGTTACTCTGAATGGATTGTTAGGTGAATTGTTTACATTTAATCATGTTAATTGTGTGTATAGCATCCCAAGATTATTAAATCGTTAAGAGACAAAAAGGTTCTAAAACCAAAAACAATCATGGTGCAAGACCAAGGTACTCGCAGGGTCAGATAACAAGAATCATACCCTGATGCACATTAGCGTCCTCTACCCCAAATACAGCTCGGACTCAAGTACAGCTCCAGACGAGATATGGAGCATTGAGTAATATGGGTGAATAATCCCAAAATGCAGTCAGACAGAGATCTCGTGACTCAGCAGCCAATCCTGAATTGAACGGGCTCAAGGTTGAGCAGTCAGCGGCATTCTGCGCCGTCGCAAGCGAGGTCAGATCTGATTATTGGTGATTCAATAATCAGGTATTGTAGGAGCACAGCTACAATGACATTCCCTGCTTCCCTCACACAACAGTGTACATGTAAACAAATGCAAATACTAATGTAAACAAAGAATTGAGAACATATTGAAGAAGCACAAGACAGTGAAGACGATTTTCATCCATGTGGGGGAAAATGATGTTTATAAAGAGCAGTCAGAACTGCTATTCTGTCAACTCCTGGACACAGTTGACCACTCTCTGCGAACAAAAAACAAATGTTTTCAAGGTTTCTTAATCTAAATACAGAGCTGCAGAAAACATAAACCAGGATTTAACTGACAACTTCAATCTCTTCTGGAATTAAAGACAATACTTTACATCAGACGGCCTCCATCTAAACAAACTTGGTGCAAAAGAGCTGCTTTATGTGCCACTGAACCCAGCCCAAATGGTACACACATACCTGGCGAGTGTCCAAATGACCACAGGACTTCAAATCAGAAACCAAGTGGGCATGTCAACGACACGTATTACAATGCAGCCACAACAACCACTGCTCATGGACACACTGCCGCCTGTACGCTGAGTTCAACATGGATATACTGTGACATATCAGAATAGTTTCTAGAATCAGGACTCATGGATGATCTCCAGGAAAACCGCCAGGACAATATATTTCAGCAGCCAGTATCTCCAGTATCGCCACAACCTCTGTCACCAGACATGCTCTCTATTTCATCAGACTCTCACATTGCTGCAAAAACCCAGTTGGTGACCAGAAAGCGGGGAGCTCCACACCCATCTCTGTAGGAGCGCCAGGGGTCCCAAAACCCCCATCATCAGCTGGTGAAAACAACTCTCAGTGATGAGTGTCGGGTGCTTAGAGAACAGTATCTTCTGATCAAATGTTTACAGAACAAGCAGGAAACCAGTGTGCCTGTAGCGTTCCCCAGGAGGATATCCGTTTTATTGTGCCATACACAGTCGAAGGCCTCTCCAAGGTGTATCGCAAATCATTCAAATCTGGGACATATTAGATGTAGATCTGAGACTACTGTGGTCAAAGTAACGAAAACTGATAAGAGACACACTCCCCACATTGTTCTTCAATAGGATGTTTAACTGTTTAAAAGTGGTAAACGCTTCACTTCTTTCTGAGACTTTTCCAAACTCACTTAAAAGTGCAGCTGTTAAACCCCGCTTAAAAAGAGCAACCTGGATACCACCCTATTGAGTTACTACATACTGAAATGGACTGACTACATCTAAGTTTCTACAACTTATAGTCACAACAAAAGTTGTTTTTAACCAAGTAATTAAGTTCTTAAGCTCTAAGGATGTGTCAAGAGTTGACACTCAGCTGATGATTGATTATAAAGCATGTTCATCATGCTGTCCTGTGCTCATAAGATCCTCGAGCCCGGGGCTCCCTCCCGTTTGCAAGACGAGGGCAGTTTGAGCTCAGGTAGATCTGGAGATCTCCCCAGCTGTAGTAGCTAATAAACAGATAGTGATCGCTCTTAAGAGAGAACTACTGACTAGGAGCATGTCTACGGTGCTGATTTGGATTAGTCAATTAACTTAAGCTGCATGTTTTTGAACGGTGAGAACGTGTAAATTCCACACAGAAACATCGGCTGGCTTGGTGAGGACCAGAACCAGTGACATTCTTGCTGTGAAGCAACAGTGATAACCACTGGGCCACCGTGCCAGCCATCTAGGAAAGGAGAAGGAGTAGGGGTGGAAGGGGGGATTCTTCAAAACCAAGATGGCTGTGATGTGGAGCTGAGGGTGTTTATAGTGGCTTAGGAATCGTCTGATTGGTGAATTATAAACTGAATAATGCGGGACCGGCTGTGATCAATCATAAGCACTTGATCCTCTCGAAATCAGTTTATAAATAAACTTCACTCAGACAATTTTCAATCTGGTTCCCAACCACATCATATTACAGAGAGCGCCCTTATAAAGATAATCACTTAAATACAACTTCAGACCTTCTAAAAGTGGTAAATGCTTCACTTCTCTCATGGACTTACCCAAACTCACTTAAACTGTAGTTGTTGAGTCAGCGCCAGTGGTGTAGTGGTTAGTGCGTCGACACAAGCACTACGGTGCTCACGGCAACCCGAGTTCAATTCTGCCTCGAGATCCTATGCCGAGCCTTTCTCTCTCTCTGCTCCTCATGCTTTCCTGTCAGTTCTCTCTACTTTCCTATCTGATAAAGGTGAAAACCCCCCCAAAAATAATAATTAAACAAAACTGCTGTTGTTAGACCCCTCTTGAAGAAGAGCAGCCTGGATCACACCCTATTGAGCAACTACAGACCGATTTCAAATATCTCTTTCACTGGCAAAATCCTTGCAGAAGTTGTTTTTTTAACCAGGTTAACAAGTTCTTAAGCTTCAAGTGGTGTTTAGACAATTGTCAATCTGGTCTCAGAGCACATCACAGTACAGACAGCGCCCGTATAAAGATGATATATGCCTAAATACAGACTCAGGTAAACTAACAGTGCTGGTACTGCTCAATCTCAGTGCTGCATTTGACACTGTCCATCACAGCATACTTCTGGATAGGCTGAACTGGGTCGGGCTGTCTGGCACGGTCCTCAAATGGTTTAGATCTTACCTTGAAGGTAGAGGTTACCCTGTCAGTATAGGTGACCATAGGTCGAGGTGGACACCCATGACATGTGGAGTCCCACAAGGCTCGATTCTGGCACCTCTTCTGTTCAACCAAACCTCCTACCACAGCTATGCTGATGACACTCAAATCTATTTAGGCAATGCATTGATGAAATGAACAGTTGGAAGTGCCAAACCTTTCTTCAGTTTAACAAAGAAAAAACTGAAGTCCTTGCATTTGGAAACAGAGACGGGGTTCTCAAGGTGAATGTGTTCAATGGATCTAGAGGTTAAACAACAAAAAAATAATAATAATAATTTAAATCAGATTGACTCGTTTGAATCAATGAGTTGTTTACATTTAATCACATTAATGGTGCATTTTGAGCGTCCCAAGATTATTAAATCCATGGGAGACCATTTACCCATCACACCTGGGTTTGTGTTGTCCATGTGAGCAGACATCTAAAAAAACAGGTCTGCAGGGAATCATTTATATATGAGCAGCATAAGATCCAAAGTTTGGTCTGCTTTCTCAGAAACATCATGAACAAATCCTCATTGTGCTGCACCTATGAAACCCCCCTGCTGGATGCATATCTGCCCCCTGTTCTGTTCAGCGAGTTCGTCCTGGGCCTGATGGGGAACGGTCTGGCCCTCTGCATGTTCTTCTTCCACAGGGACTCCTGGAAGCCCAACTCTATCTATCTGGCTCATCTGGCTCTGGCCGACTCGCTGGTGCTGTTCTGCCTTCCGTTCCGGGCTGACTACTACCGGCGGGGCAAGCACTGGGTCTACGGGGACGCTTTCTGCCGTGTGCTGCTGTTTCTGCTGGCCGCCAATCGAGCCGCCGGTATCTTCTTCCTGACGGCGGTGGCTGTGGACCGATACCTGAAGATCGTGCACCCGCTGAACCGCATCAACCAAATGGGTCTGCGCTACGCCCTGTGGGTGTCTGTGGGCCTGTGGGCGCTCATCATAGCCATGACCGTATATCTGCTCGCCGATAAACACTTCTACTATCTGAACAACCACACACAATGCGAAAGCTTCAATATTTGCTTTGGGAGCAACTCTCGCTTCACTTGGCATAATGTGTTTTACGTTATTCAATTCTTCGTGCCGACGTTCATCGTCATCTACTGCTCCACATGTATAACCTGGCAGCTGAAGGGCAAAACAATTGACAAGCACGGTAAAATAAGAAGAGCTGTGCGGTTTGTGTTAGCAGTGGCTTTGGTTTTTATAATATGCTTCTTCCCGAGTAACATCTCTCGAATCTCGATGTATGTTCTTAAACTCTGGTATAATGAATGCCAGTATTTTAGTGACGCAAATGATGCATTTAAAACCACAGTCTGCTTTACGTACTTCAACAGCGTGCTCAATCCTGTGGTCTACTACTTCTCCAGCCCTGCCGTCAGTGGATCCTTGAGGAAAATATATATGAGGATGTCAGGACAGAAGATTGAGGAGTGAATATTGATTTTGGTAGAATATTTGGTCATACTTCATATTAAGGTTTTATGAATTAATATACAGTGCTGATCATAAATCAGTCTCTTTTACAGTCATATTTCCTCCAGGATGCTCCACAGTAGTATATCAATGCAGATACATTAGATTAGTCAGTACCAAACACAAAACTGATCCACTAATCCAACAACACTGAAGATCACAGTCCAAACATTACTACACACACATTAATGTTAGTGAAAATAAGAAATACAATTTTAATTAACAGGAAAATCAAGAGAAACATAAAAATAAATAGTTTGTAATGTATTGCAGTAACTATTGTTAATCTAAATGTATTATTTTTTCTATTCTTAAAGATGTTCAGTGACCAAACTCTTATTTTAATGGATGTAAAATAACTGATTTGTTTAAATGCACCAAAACATATTGTCTATATTCACTGAGAAATAGATAAGAATATTTATTTTTAATTCAAAAAGAGGTGAACTCATTTATGCTGAGCACTGTATTTACTAATGTGAAGTAATAATGAACATCCTGTACAGCATTTATTATTCATAATTCAACTAATGTATCATTAAAATCCAAACTTTATGCATGTCAACATTAATTAATGCACTGTAAGTTGATATGAACTAACAATAAATTAATTTTCTGACATTAATTAGCATTAACATACATGCATAAATACTGTAATAAATGTATTATGTGAGTCAATACATCAACAAACAAGAACCATTGCAACATCACTGTAAAGTGGTACAGAATATTCAACTCTGTGCTAAATAATGAAACAACAAATTTAATTAAAATCTTCTTCTGTGCAACTATTATGTTTGAAATGTCTCTGTTAAACAGCACTTTAATAAATATTTTATAATAATAAAAATTTCACAGGAGGTCTAATTATTGCCTTCAACTGTACATAGAGAATATTTCATTCAGGTATGGTTCATGTTCACTTCAATGGCTTTAAAATATGACTTAAGTGCAAATAAAAAGTCAAAATTGTGTGAAATAATCTTCATTACTCAAGTAAATGTCTTCTGAGCTGTGTTTATTAACATTTATCAAAGAATAAGAGCGGATACTAAACGTGATTCTGTCTGAAATGATTAAGAAACTAATAAATGGTTTAATAAAATCTAACAAAGATTTCAGATGACAATAAATGAGTATTTTGGTCAATCCTTAAATACAGTTAACACGTCAGATATGTTTCCACACACATATGTTTAACATAGCTGATGCCCTTCCAGATGCAACCCAGTACTGGGAAACACTCAAACACAGTCATTCACACACACTCATGCACTACAGTCAGTTGATCAGTTCCCCTATAGCGCATGTGTTTGGACTGTGGGGGAAACCGAAGCACCTGGAGGAAACCCACGCCAACACGGGGAGAACATGCAAACTCCACACAGACACACCTACTGACCCTGTCAGTAAACACTGTAGTATTTACTGTAAATTACTATAGTATATTTTTTATGTGGGAGTCTGTCGACTGGGCGTCACGGTGGCTCAGTGGTTAGCATGATCACCTCACAGCAAGAAGGTCGCTGGTTCAAGCCTCAACTGGGTCAGTTAATGTGTCTGTGTGGAGTTTGCATGTTCTCCCCGTCTTGGCGTGGGTTTCCTCCGGGTGCTCCGGATTCCCAAACAGTCCAAACACATGCGCTATAGGAGAACTGATCAACTAAACTGGCCGTATGAGTGTGTGTGTGAATAAGTGTGTATGGCGATTTCCCAGTGATGGGTTGCAGCTGGAAGGGCATTCCCTGTGTAAAACATATGCTGGATAAATTGGCGGTTCATTCCGCTGTGGCGATCTCTGATAAAGGGACTAAGCTTAAAAGAAAATGAATGAATGAATGTCAGACAACTGAAAATAGATCTGGCAGCAGATATCGCAGCCTCTGTTACTCTTCACCTTGCACTTTTTGTTAATATTTATTATTATTTATTTAGGATATGAGATTTCACATTCTGATTTCAATGCCTGATTATAAAATTGATTAAAACGACTATAGTTCAAATATTCTCAAGAATGAAATATGATGTGTTCTTTGAAAGGAGTGTATTTGCATTGTGATATTATAGTGTCATTCTGGCATTATATAATGTGTGGCATAAAATAACAATAATATTGTGTATCGTAATATATTTTGGTGCATTATATCCTACAACAAAAATTGATGTTGTGACAGGTCTATTTGACACTGCAATAAATACACCAGTAAGAGGTGTTTGCCTCTCACTTTAACTTGCTATATTTAATAACCTTGAAAGTATTTTAGCACAGCAGGAGTGAAAACAGACTTTTCTATTAAAAGGTAAGGACAGATTCAATGAGTAATTTTTATACGGCAAATCAAAATGTCCTTCTCAACATTAAAACTTCTAAGTTTATCCAAAGATGTGAATTAACTTTATGTGTAAAACTGGAATATCGCATAAAAGACGTGCAAATGAAGCAGCGCTTTTTACAATCAATCAAAGCAAACAAAATCGACACTTCCTAATGAACTGGTGCCAAATATCAACAGTAAAAGTGGAATTTGCTGCGGTAGGAGAAGCTGTGTTAAGCTTTACTTTATTTAATAAAGACTTGCGTCTCAGAAGACAGTATGCTGACACACAATAAAAGCGTGGTGGCATTTGAAGATGCAGAGCACAGACAATTCTGGAGCTCATTAATAATATAATAACACTAATACTGAAATAGTTCAAGCGTTTTAGAACGACCAAAACCACATTTGAGATGTTTTACAGTGACTTCAGCCTGCTGGTTTGTCCATTCACACACATTTTCATCATCACATGATCTCTTATAACACAGTCACATGACTTTACTAATGCACATACTGGAACTTGTTCAGTCAGTGTTTCCATCGGGGTGTATGCACATTAAATTATTCTTATTGAATAAGAAGTTTATCCTACTCAGTTATACACATACGCTTTTTATGCAGATAATCAAAATTTTTTGTGCATCTTAGAGTTTTTCATCCACCATTTTTCCATGCGCACATCCAAAATGCTCATTAAAATAGGTGGACAGAAACACGGCTAATATCTGTACCTGAAAAGGTTTGCAGAGTGTTTGTACATTTTTATCACCACAATACATTTCTTTAGTCTTACTAACATTGAGCTGAGCGATAAAAACAAGCAGACAAAAACACCAGCAGTGTTTTAATGATACATATGATCATTACACCCGTAAGAGGACAAACCTGCCCCTGTGGAGCTTCATGAAGCACAGTTGTGTTTGTGAAGTGTGCACTGTAAAAACGCTGGGCTGTTATGACCCGGCTGGGTGAGCTGGTCATTTGATGTGTGTTTGTTCTGTCTAAACAGTTTGACCACATAAAGTCGTCTCCGCTAAATGAATATATTTCCGATCTTCAAATCCTGCACTATATGCAAGTTTAACTAGGTTACATTCAATAAAGCATCAGATATACTGCATTTTGTTTAATTCATATTATTATTTACGGAACCGTAAGCTTTATATGTAATTTGGCATTTGAATTAATTTATAAGCAGGCTGTAAATCATTATTACAAGCAGACATAGAGGGCTGTGATTTCTGTCACTATAGGCTGAATTAAAGACACGTGCAAGACATCTTTCAAAACTGTAAAGTGTTTACATTCATGAGTGTATAATCCTAATATATAATAATAATATCATACCAGAAACACAGCATACTATTATTATTATTTCTCTTATCACAGCAATAAACAGGCTACAGTGCTGCGTCTCTCATCTGATCTTAGTTTCATCATTTCAAGCTAAAACAAGGAAACGGAAATACTAAAACAACAAACATCTGAAACTGCCCCCTGTGCATATTCACTATGTATTTGTGCTAGTGTATCTGACGCTCTTATAGCCCACGACACAGTCACTCTCACGCCCATTTGTTCATTTTGGGAAAAGTAAAATTGGCATTTGTGGTTTCAGCAGGCAGATGCAGATTTAGAGCTGTGCAGATTCATCTGTATCATCTGCACTGATGTATCATCAATACAAAAGACTTAAAGGTAACACTTTTATACTGAAGGTTAAAAGTGTTTCAACCAGGTTAACAAGTTCTTAAACTTCAGGGGGTGTTTAGACAATTTTCAATCTGGTTTCAGAGCACATCACAGTACAGATTCACACCTAAATACAGATTCAGGTAAAATAACAGTGCTGGTACTGCTGGATCTCAGTGCTGCATTTGACACTGTCGATCACAGCATACTTCTGGATAGGCTGGAAAACTGGGTTGGGCTGTCTGGGATGGTCCTCAAATGGTTCAGATCTTACCTTGAAGGTAGAGGTTACCATGTCAGTATAGGTGATCATAGGTCGAGGTGGACACCCATGACATGTGGAGTCCCACAAGGCTCGATTCTGGCACCTCTCCTGTTCAACCTTTACATGCTCCCTCTGAGCCAAATAATGAGAAAGAACCAAATCTCCTACCACAGCTATGCTGATGACACTCAGATCTACCTAGCCTTAGTGCCTAATGACTACAGCCCCATTGACACCCTCTGCCGATGCACTGATGAAATGAGCAATTGGATGTGCCAAAACTTTCTTCAGTTAAACAAAGAGAAAACTGAAGTCATTGCGTTTGGGAACAGAGATGAGGTTCTCAAGGTAAATGCGTACCTTGGCACTAAAGGTCAAACGACAAAAAATAAGGTCAAGAATCTTGGTGTGACTCTGGAGTCAGATCTGAGTTTCAACAGTCATGTCAAAGCAGTCAGTAAATCAGCATACTATCATCTCAAAAATATTGCAAGAATCAGATGCTTTGTTTCCAGTGAAGATTTAGAGAAACTTGTTCATGCTTTTATCAGCAGCAGGGTGGATTACTGTAATGGACTCCTCACTGGCCTTCCCAAAAAGACAGTCAGACAGTTGCAGCTCATCCAGAACGCTGCAGCCAGAATTCTGACCAGAAGCAGGAAATCAGAGCACATCACACCTGTCCTCAGTTCTTTACACTGGCTGCCAGTTACATTCAGAATAGATTTAAAGTATTATTACCGGTCTATAAATCACTAAATGGCCAAGGACCTCAATACATTACAGATATGCTCACTGAATACAAACCCAACAGATCACTCAGATCATTAGGATCATATAAACTAGAAACTCCAAGAGTTCAGTCAAAGCAGGGTGAATCAGCTTTTAGCCACTGCGCCCCTCGCTGCTGGAATCAGCTTCCAGAAATGATCAGATGTGCTCCAACATTAGGCACATTCAAATCAAGACTGAACACACATCTGTTTAGCTGTGCCTTTACTGAATGAGCACTGTGCTGCGTCCGACAGATCACACTATCATGTTTTTCGTTTTCTTTTTCATTCTTTTATAACCTATTTTAACTCATTTTAATTTGTTTTTATCTGTTTTTAATCATTTTTATTGTCTGCATTTTATTTTCCTAAACTTGTCTTTTTTATTCCTGTTTATGTAAAGCACTTTGAATTGCCACTGTGTATGAAATGTGCTATATAAATAAACTTGCCTTGCCTTGCCTTGCCTTGAAGCATTAGCCAGGAGTTTAGCGCTTTTCACTAAATAAAACATTTTCCTATGATTTGATTGAGAAGTTATCAGTAATCTGTTGTATTTTTGAACTCACCCAGCTCTTCTTTTACTGATGAACAGCTTAGCAAACAACGCCTGAGACTAGAAACAAACACACAAATTTAGATGTGCATATTTATTAACTCGGACTACTCATAGAATATACAGTTCAAGTCAAAATTATTCTTTGAATTTTTTTCCTTTTTTAAATATTTCCCAAATTGTGTTTAAGAGAGCAAGGAGATGTTCCAATTTAAATATATTATATTGTATTACTTTACTATATTACTGTTATTATAGGCGGCACGGTGGCGCAGTGGGTAGCACAATCGCCTCACAGCAAGAAGGTCACAGTATGTCTGATAATATTTTTTCTTCTAGAGAAAGTCTGATTTGTTTTATTTTGGCTAGAATGAAAGCAGTTTTTCATTTTTTAAACACCATTTAAGGAATAAATTATTTGCCTCTTTAAGCTATATTCTTTTTCAATAGTCTACAGAACAAACCACCGTTATACAATGACTTAATTAATTAACCTAATTACCCTAAAATACCTAGCTACCCTAATTACCCTAGTGAAGCCTTTACATGTCACTTTAAGCTGTAAAGAAGTGTCTTGAAAACCATCTAGTAGAATATTATTTAATGTCATCATGGCAAAGAGAAAATAAATCAGTTAGAGATGAGTTATTAACACTATTATGGTTAGAAATGTGCTGAAAAAGTCTTCTCTCCGTTAAAGAGAAATTTGGGAAAAAAAATAGGGGGGCTAAAAGTTCCCACTTCAACTGTATATACTGCTGGTCTCATTTAAGTTCTTATTTTCATAAATGATTAACAAAGTAATAAAACAATGTCATTAAATCTGCAGTTAATTGCTCATATTTCTCTGAAACTCATTGCATTTTTGCTTATGCATTTGTATTGTGATTATTTTTTATTGCATTAAGTTTTACTGGAAACATCTACAGAATGATTTGCTCTCCTGTGAAATTCGTATTCTTTGTACTTTTTTTTTTTAAAAGTTAGTTTAGCTTGGCTGGAATAAAAGCATTTTTTTTTTACCTGTAAATAACTTTCAAGGTCAGTATTAGCTTAAAAAGTTCTAATAATATTAATAATAGCTCTTCTAAAAAAATAGATTTGTAGATTTTCTACAAGACAAACCACTTTTGTCCAATAATGACCTAGTTAAGACTTTAAATGTCACTTTAAGCTGAATACTAGTATCCTGCAAGAGCGTGAAATATTATGTACTGTCACTGTCACACCCATGGGACGTTCTGACTCTCAATTCAATCTGAATGTTTTTTCTGTGGACGTTTCTCCCAAACCTGTGGATGAACAAGCTATCATAAAGGGAAAAGCCTTATGCTCTATGTTTGACTGAAGCTCCTTGTTTCCATTGTAAACAACATTCCACCTGCTCCTCTACAAAGACTATCACTTACCTGCTTCTCCTGTTTATTAATCCACTGCTTGTTTGAATAAATTGATGGAAAGCGATAACCGTCCTTGTCCTCATTGTGTGACCGTGACAGTCATCACTGCAACAAAAGAAATGAACTATCAGAAATTTGTTATTAAAACTATTGTGTTAAATGCATTTCTCAAATTAACAAAATACAATAAAATAAAGACTAATAATTGTGTGTTTATCTACACTATTTGTGTTGCATGGTCTTTATTTCTGTCACTTTACACTGCCACAGTTATAAAACACTCCTTTCTGGACAATTAAAATAGAACATGTATAATTAAACATTATAACATGTACAATTAAAGAAAAATAATGTATTTCTCAGAGAGTAACTTACCCTCAAGCACAACATCAACACTCATTACATCAGAACCTGAGAAAATAAAACACAATCAGCTTAAAAATCCTGTAATTTCCACAACAGAATATATAAAGTATAATAAAGCACAACTGAGATAAACAATACATCTATTCTGCATGAATTAAATAGAACATTATATGCTGCATTATTTTCATTGCATGTAATGAAACACATTCATTTTATTCCAAATAACTTATATTTTTATGTGTTTGTTATTTTTATTATTGCTTATTTATCTATAAACATCATAATATATATACACAGTAAAACAATTCTGTATTTGTCATAGAGTAACTCACCCTCAAGCAATTCTCGAACATGACATGGCCACTCATTACAGCATAACCTGACCATAAACCACAATCAACACAAAGATCCTGTCAGTTCAACAATAGAACATAAAGTGTAAAAACACACATGAGCTAAACGAAATCTCTTACTACTATAAAAAATGAACACGACTAAATCAGAAAAACAACAACAAAAAAGTAAGATATAGTGTTGAAAGATGGAAAAGCATAAAGATGCACAATAATAGCTCCTCTTAATAAAAAGCAACACATACAACACAACAGCTAAACAAGGCAGTTAGTGTTGAAAGATGTAACAGCTCTGTATTCAACGAGGACTGTTACACCGGCCATATAACCTCCCGTGCATAAATGCATTTCACAATCCACATCATAAAGAGCGCTTTAGAAATGACGTTAAACAGCCAATGAAATAATCCCAAAACCCAAACTCTGTTTTTGATAGGCGGTCACCGCCCACTCTAACCAACAAGCCACGCCTCTTCAGAGCACACACTATAAAAGTGCGAGTCTTAAAGCAACGGTGTTCATTTATTCCACTGAGCCAAAAAAAGAGCAGCAGAATCATGAACAACTCCTCCTCGGTGTGCTGCGCTTTCGACGCTCCCATTCTGGATGAGGTGTTACCCCCTGTTCTGTTCAGCGAGTTCGTCCTGGGCCTGATGGGGAACGGTCTGGCCCTCTGCATGTTCTTCTTCCACAGGGACTCCTGGAAGCCCAACTCCATCTATCTGGCTCATCTGGCTCTGGCCGACTCACTGGTGCTGTTCTGCCTTCCGTTCCGGGCTGACTACTACCGGCGGGGCAAGCACTGGGTCTACGGGGACGCTTTCTGCCGTGTGCTGCTGTTTCTGCTGGCCGCCAATCGAGCCGCCGGTATCTTCTTCCTGACGGCGGTGGCTGTGGACCGATACCTGAAGATCGTGCACCCGCTGAACCGCATCAACCAAATGGGTCTGCGCTACGCCCTGTGGGTGTCTGTGGGCCTGTGGGCGCTCATCATAGCCATGACCGTATATCTGCTCGCCGATAAACACTTCTACTATCGAAATAACCGAACGCAGTGCGAAAGCTTCAATATCTGTTTAGGACACAACGCTCTGTCTGATTGGCACAATTCGTTTTACGTTATTCAATTCTTCGTGCCGACATTCATCGTCATCTACTGCTCCACATGTATAACCTGGCAGCTGAAGGGTAAAACAATTGACAAACACGGTAAAATAAAGCGAGCTGTGCGGTTTGTGTTAGCAGTGGCTTTGGTTTTCATCATATGCTTCTTCCCCAGTAATGTCTCCCGTATTGCTGTTTGGGTTCTGAAAAGCTGGCATAATGAATGTCAATATTTTCAGGATGCAAATGTGGCGTTTTATATCACCGTCTGCTTTACGTACTTCAACAGCGTGCTCAATCCTGTGGTCTACTACTTCTCCAGCCCTGCCGTCAGCGGATCCTTGAGGAAAATATATATGAGGATGTCAGGACAGAAGATTGAGGATGAGCATGAGAAGAATAATCACAGCTCTGTTACAGTGTCGGCTAACGTCTCTTAAAGGAATATTTTAAACAAGAACTAAATTCAATGGTAACACTTCAGGATAACAGTCTTACTTCTTTTAGTTTAACAGGGATGAGAGCAGTTTTAAACAAATTGTCGATTATTTTTTGGTAACACTTTACAATAGGGTTGAATTAGTTAATGTGAGTTAATGTAATATGGCTGCACGGCGGCGCAGTGGGTAGCACTGTGGCCTCAAAGCAAGAAGGTACCTGGTTCGAGTCCCGGCTGGGTTAGTTGGCGTATCTGTGTGGAGTTTGCATGTTCTCCACAGTTTCCCCCACAGTCTAAACATATGCTCTACAGGGGAATTGGGAAGGCAAATTTGTCAGTAGTGTATGTGTGTGAATGAGTGTGTATGGGTGTTTCCCAGTGATGGGTTGCAGCTGAAAGGACATACACTGCGTAAAATATATGCAGGATAAGTTAGTGGTTCATTCCGCTGTGGTGACCCCTGATTAATAAAGGGACTAAGCCGAAGGGAAATGAATGAATGAATGGTTTAATGTGATACTAACATCAACAGTATATTTATCACGTTAGTTAGTAAAATACAAGTGTTTCATTGTCATTCATGTTAACTTACAGTGCATTAACTAATGTTATCAAGCATGAATGTGGATTTTAATAACGCAGTAGTAAATGCTGAATAAATGCTGTACAAGTATTGTTCATTATTAGCTCATGTTAGGAAATATGTTCACATTACCTAATGAATCCTTACTGTAAAGTGAGACATTATTTTTGAAGGTCAAAATTAGTAGCCTACTTAGGTAATTATATTTTTCTATTCTCCACAGTTTACAAAATGTAATATTTCTGATTTAGTTGAGCTGGCCTGGAATAAAAAAAAGTATATATATATATATATATATATATATATATATATATATATATATATATATATATACACACACACACACACACACACACACACACACACACACACGTGTCCCTTGATTATATATCCAAAAAATATATATAATTTTGTTCAAATTTCTCTTTCTTTGTCAAACTAATAATAAAACATACTTTTAAAAAAATGTACCAGCTTTCCATTATATTTTTTTCATATTATTCAACCTCCTTTTCAGTGTCAAAATCACTGTTTTCGCCTTGTTGCACTCCCAGAGTTTTAAACTTCAATAATGAAAATAGCATTTTAAAATATTAGTTATCTGGAATCTATTAATGTATCTTGATGAAGCACTAGTGAAATCATTTAAATATTTTATAGTTATTAATGTGAGACTATTACCAATATTACTTTTTATACAAAATACAGCTGTCGTAAAGTATCAGTGTCATTTCCAGCACAACACTGTAATGTCGCTTTAAAATGTTTATGTGAAAGACTATTTAGGTGATTTCTCTGAAAATGTATAGAGCCATCTGATCATATGTTCTAGATGGAGGGAACTTACATTTTTATCAACAACAAAAATCAAGGTAAATATTTTCTTCTACATCATTTCCAAACATGCTGTACCTTCAAGAATGTTTTTAAAAACCAAACAAAATGAAGGTAAATCAGAATGTTTTGTAGACATGAAAGGCTAGTTTAATTCAAAGCTAATCGCTAAAGCTATCTTTAATTTTTTCCCAATAAACTGTACAAATGTCATTTCCATCACCACACACATTTATAAAAAATATTTAAAAAGTTCTCACCACACAATAAAAGTGTGTGGAGTTGATGCTCTATTTAATATACAAATTCAGTTTATTTATTTTCTAATAAGCTCTTAACCAAATTAATATTACATTTTAGAGTATGACCGTTGTACAATTCAGCAAACAATTTATTTATTTCATTGACAAATGTATAACTATATTGTGGAAAGATTGGTTAAACTAGATACAGAAATGATCTTAGACAATGTTTGACTGCCATCATTTACTTCATTTTGAAATAAGCTGTATATTGAGATGTGCTGGAATTGACATTTGTTCAGCTCACGGTGGACAAATGTTTCTCTTCTTATCTAAGTTTTTCCTTTCACAGATCTTAAGACTAGACAAATTGTTTAAATTTATGAGGCTGTGTTACGTTTATTTTGAACAAGTTTTTTTTTACTCAAATTCACAAGGCTAAAAGTGCCCACTGCCCATAGTTGAAGAATTGCCCATATATATATATATATATATATATATATATATATATATATATATATATATATATATATATATATATATATATATATGTATTCGATATAGGTATTCGATACAGAACTCCTATTAGTAAAACAAATCGTTTTAAACTTTCATTCATCCCCTCAGCTGTGAAGTTTTTAAACTTAGGGTAGAATTTGTATTGTGTATTGTGTACTTTTGTGTATTGTGTGTGACATGCTTGTATGCTGCAACCAAATTGCCTTCCGGAAATGAATAAAGACTGACTGACTGATCCTAATCTACATCCCAATGCTGCCAACTAATACCTTATTAACTATTAATATGCAGCAAACTAGGAGTTTATTAAAGCGATAATTTGTACCTTAAAATAAAGTATGACCGTATATGGTAATTATGTAAATGAAGCTACTCTATGTGGGTTTTTTTGCACAATAAAGGGTTAAAATGTGATATTTTCTAGCCCCTGACATCTATAGCGTGTATATAAAATGATCCGTAAAGAAATTTTCAACAAATGCTAAGTCTGTTCATTTAGAAATTAAAATGCACATATATTAGCACTTTATGTAAATTTTTACTGTTTTAGAAGTGAGCGTTTTTATTAAAGTGACGGTATCATCTCTCGTGTCCTGTGTTGATTTATATTCACTCTACCTTTTTTATATTACAAAAAATACATGTTGAATAATTTAGCTACTGACTTTTTTTTCTTAATAAAATACATTTTTGATATTTGTTTGCGCCGTCAAAATACCTTTCAGTAAACCATAGTCAGTGTGTGTTTTAAATATAATTTTTTTTTCTGGTGATTTTCCTTTTAGCCAAAATCGTGCACCTCTCCTTTTTATACAGGTTGAAGTTGAATCGAAAACTCAAATAAAAAGGTGTCAATAAAAGGAAAACTTAAATTTACATTTTAATTTGAATTGTGTCACTAATATAGCGTGAACATTAGTAACATACATTGTGTTTGCATTTTATTTTTCAGTTTGGCTTTTCATTTTAATATTGGCAGTCTTGAATCAGAAATGCAGCGAAAATGAAATGTTAAATCAGAAACTTCATTTTAATTATGGATTTGACAGGGACGATGTGTTGCCACAGTGAAAATGAAAATTAAATCAGTTCATTTTTAATTTTGGCAGATATTTTGCAAAGTGTTTTATAATGAAATTGTTAATCTGGATTTCATTTTAATTTCCATCGTTTATTTGATTTATTTAAAATTGGCAGGATTTACCTTCCATACACAATCTGGCAGACTTTAAACGATGCCAACAGTAAATCCACTCTGACTTCAATCTGATCAAGCAACACACAATTAAATACTCTACATGAATTGGGACCCTGTTTTCTTTGACATGTACATTATTGTACATTCATTGAAAATGGTATGGTAACAGTTTATTTATTCCATCTTTACTGATTGTTTTTAGCATTTTAATAATTCTGATAAAAAATTAACCCACTGAGGGCTGTTGAGTTTAGTATTATAGCATATTTATAAAGCAATGTCCATTGTTTGAAGTATTATTTTGAAATATTTAAACTTATTATTTTTTAGCTTGACAGAATCGGCTTCCAGGTTTATAAATCTGCTTCAAACATATTCCATTTTTAACTTTAAGCATCTCGAACTTTCATGCTAGGTTAAGTTATCAAGCCAAAATAATGTGTGTAACTTAGTTTATTTGCTTGTAGTAACTTTTCACATAGTTTTTGTTGATGATTATGTTGTTAAAAAGAATCAACAAAAAGTTTTTCTAGCCAGAGTTTCTAGCCCAGATAATACAAATTAAACCATCATCCCTATAAGCTAAACACAATAACTTATGTAAGGTTACTAGAATAATTTTGATACGAGCAATATTTACAGCGTAAACAAGTGTCAGATCCCGAGATTTTCGTTAGCATTCGCAAAAAACACTGCACGTTCGCGCGGGAAAATTAAGCCTAATAATAACATTACTTATCTAACGATTTCTATCTCTTTTTTCAAAGTTATTGCGATTAATCGTCGAGAAATGTTTTACCTCAGATCAGGCGGCTTCCTCAGTCGTCCTTTTCACGCGCTTTTTTTCTGCGGCGGGATCGATCACGTGCTCGTTCAATAAACTGTTAAGTTATCAACAAAAATATTAATAAAACCTTGAATACACAAGAATAATCGCACTAATATACATTTATTTTGGCTGACACACTGAACAAAGCCGAGCTGATAGCAGTCTTGTTTTGTTATTTGCTTTCTTTTTTTGTTATTTGCTTTTCTTAAGCATTATTGCCATATTCTGATCCTAAAAGCTGAGCTTTAAATAAACAAACAACACAAATACATTAAATAAGAAAGACTAAATAAATTCATTTGTTCGTGGTTATTTTTGTGGGGTTCACATTGGTCTTGTCTAGCTCACGTGATTGGGGTTCTTCCATTCAGATGAACTGAAACACAACATTTTAAATAAAACATTTGTGAACTATTTCACAAAAACACAAAGCAACATCAGAATCAATTCTCAGAGTTTCCAGGCAATGACACAAGAAAACAAACATGTCCATTGTTTGTATTGGTGTGAATATACAGTAGATGAAACAGTACGATAGTTAAAAGACTGTCACAATATTTCAGTAGAAACAGACCGTATATTTGCAAATAATGCAAAAAAATTCAGAATACATTTAAACAAAGGGAATTAATGAAGAATATTATACATAATATAATCTTTGTTGCAGTTTATTAGGCTGCTAAATAAACTTTGTTAATTAATAGTACATCAATAATTACAATATGATCTTGTGCTTAAAAGTTGTGCTTAAGTAAAGGTCTGTTCACACCAAGGTGGAGGTGGTTAAAGTATAAAATATTTGCAATTCCTTTTTTTGCAGTAAAGTTTGATGCATAGTCTATTTAAATAACTCAATCTATAATATATGCATACAAAAAACATGTTTTACAATCTTGCAGTGAAGTTTTCTTTGTGCCAGAAACTCTTGGTGTGAACAGGCCTGATATCTACAGGACATAACATCAAAATACACCTTTCAGATGACAAAACCATGAGTATATGTCTGACAAGTACAAACTCCAAATAATGGCAGTTAAACTGGTGTGCCGTGTGCATTTAAAGTGAGAAGTGCAATAAGTTAATAGTGGTTAGCTTCAGCTCTGTTTGGTGCATTGGTCATACTGTTTTCTATCTGAAATAACAGTCCATCATGAGTTCCTGGAGCTGAAGTATGCCATTTCTGTCAATAAAATCATTATTAAAATCTTCCTTTTTTGTTTAACCCTGGTGTGTGCTGTTCAGATTGACTCTGCTTTGGTGATGCTGGTGCTGTTTGTGCTCCATTGACTTCCATTATAATCACATTTATTGATTGCAGACAGGGAAAACCAGCAGAAATCAAGAATGCATGATTATCTACTGTCATGACTTTACAATCAATAAATGTGATTATAATGGAAGACAATGGAGGAAAAACAGCACCAACATCACCAGAGGAGTCAATCTGAACAGTGTGTTGTTGAGTTTTAAAACATTTTCAAAGCATTTTTCCCAAAATATGTGTGAAAATAAGATTCATCAGCAGAAATCATCACATTTGCTGAAACACAGAGAAAGAAGAGGCCAAATGAAGACTCAGAATTAACCCCGAGAGGATGAAAACGACCCAACAGCACACAAGGGTCAATATGTAGAAGCAGCTTTGAAAAAAATACTACAGTAATTTATGGTAAATATGAGTGTTTTTGAACCATGTGCATGACACTGTATACATTATCCTATAACACTTGGAGCATACTGTAATATTAACTAATAAGTATATTATAGGAGTTTTACTACAGTGTGCTGTTTACTGTAAACTACTGCAGTATTTTTCTCATGTGGAATTGAAAGTAAATGACTGAAAAGTGCAAGATCTTGTGTTTAAAGCAGCACACTGCCTGACTGCCGCTGTTAAAGCAGTAGAAAAAAGCCATATATAGCATATGTATATTTATGTTTAATATCTGAATGCATGGTGATCAGATTTGGAGACTGTGCTCTGCTCAAGTCCCACTAGTCAAATCAGCTTTTATTACTATCGTCTTTCCTCTCTCTTATTTATTACTGCATAATGAGTAGCATTATTCATGAAGAGCTGATCAAATCTGTACCTGCAATACGTTTGCTCAAATATCAACTCCATCATCAAACACTCAAACTGATGCTGATTTACCTGCTGGTCATTATCACTGGACGATCAATCCACACAAGACTTACACACACCACAGCGAATAACACACAGACACATCTCTCGCCTTCATCATTAGGGCTGGGGAAATACACCTGTGATGCGTCGCAAATTGAGAAATGATTGTGTGTGGATTCGGAAATCTTCACTGCTTTTGTTTTTTTTTATTCTTTCAAGAACGGATTCTGAGCTTAATTTTTACTAGTCAGCCATTACACACATGCCTAGAGCGCTGTCTGCTGTTAAACACTAGCCTAGAGCACCGTCTGCTGTTAAAGACTAGCCTAGAGCGCCGTCTGCTGTTAAACACTAGCCTAGAGCACCATCTGCTGTTAAACACTAGCCTAGAGCACCATCTGCTGTTAAACACTAGCCTAGAGCGCCATCTGCTGTTAAACACTAGCCTAGAGCGCCGTCTGCTGTTAAACACTAGCCTAGAGCGCCGTCTGCTGTTAAACACTAGCCTAGAGCGCCATCTGCTGTTAAACACTAGCCTAGAGCGCCATCTGCTGTTAAACACTAGCCTAGAGCGCGGTCTACTGTTAAACACTAGCCTAGAGCGCCGTCTGCTGTTAAACACTAGCCTAGAGCGCCGTCTGCTGTTAAACACTAGCCTAGAGCACCGTCTGCTGTTAAACACTAGCCTAGAGCGCCGTCTGCTGTTAAACACTAGCCTAGAGCACCGTCTGCTGTTAAAGACTAGCCTAGAGCGCCGTCTGCTGTTAAACACTAGCCTAGAGCGCCATCTGCTGTTAAACACTAGCCTAGAGCGCCATCTGCTGTTAAACACTAGCCTAGAGCGCGGTCTGCTGTTAAACACTAGCCTAGAGCGCCGTCTGCTGTTAAACACTAGCCTAGAGCACCGTCTGCTGTTAAACACTAGCCTAGAGCGCCATCTGCTGTTAAACACTAGCCTAGAGCGCGGTCTGCTGTTAAACACTAGCCTAGAGCGCCGTCTGCTGTTAAACACTAGCCTAGAGCACCGTCTGCTGTTAAACACTAGCCTAGAGCACCGTCTGCTGTTAAAGACTAGCCTAGAGCGCCGTCTGCTGTTAAACACTAGCCTAGAGCACCATCTGCTGTTAAACACTAGCCTAGAGCGCCATCTGCTGTTAAACACTAGCCTAGAGCGCCGTCTGCTGTTAAACACTAGCCTAGAGCGCCGTCTGCTGTTAAACACTAGCCTAGAGCGCCATCTGCTGTTAAACACTAGCCTAGAGCGCCATCTGCTGTTAAACACTAGCCTAGAGCGCGGTCTACTGTTAAACACTAGCCTAGAGCGCCGTCTGCTGTTAAACACTAGCCTAGAGCGCCGTCTGCTGTTAAACACTAGCCTAGAGCACCGTCTGCTGTTAAACACTAGCCTAGAGCGCCGTCTGCTGTTAAACACTAGCCTAGAGCACCGTCTGCTGTTAAAGACTAGCCTAGAGCGCCGTCTGCTGTTAAACACTAGCCTAGAGCGCCATCTGCTGTTAAACACTAGCCTAGAGCGCCATCTGCTGTTAAACACTAGCCTAGAGCGCGGTCTGCTGTTAAACACTAGCCTAGAGCGCCGTCTGCTGTTAAACACTAGCCTAGAGCACCGTCTGCTGTTAAACACTAGCCTAGAGCGCCATCTGCTGTTAAACACTAGCCTAGAGCGCGGTCTGCTGTTAAACACTAGCCTAGAGCGCCGTCTGCTGTTAAACACTAGCCTAGAGCACCGTCTGCTGTTAAACACTAGCCTAGAGCACCGTCTGCTGTT
Organism: Danio rerio; assembly: GCF_052040795.2. Taxonomy (NCBI): domain Eukaryota; kingdom Metazoa; phylum Chordata; class Actinopteri; order Cypriniformes; family Danionidae; genus Danio; species Danio rerio. The sequence continues at coordinate 49,306,724 of NC_141030.1, forward strand.
AAAGACTAGCCTAGAGCGCCGTCTGCTGTTAAACACTAGCCTAGAGCGCCATCTGCTGTTAAACACTAGCCTAGAGCGCCATCTGCTGTTAAACACTAGCCTAGAGCGCCATCTGCTGTTAAACACTAGCCTAGAGCACCGTCTGCTGTTAAACACGAGCCTAGAGCGCCATCTGCTGTTAAACACTAGCCTAGAGCGCCGTCTGCTGTTAAACACGAGCCTAGAGCGCCATCTGCTGTTAAACACTAGCCTAGAGCACCGTCTGCTGTTAAACACGAGCCTAGAGCGCCATCTGCTGTTAAACACTAGCCTAGAGCACAGTCTGCTGTTAAACACTAGCCTAGAGCACCGTCTGCTGTTAAACACTAGCCTAGAGCACCGTCTGCTGTTAAACACTAGCCTAGAGCGCCATCTGCTGTTAAACACTAGCCTAGAGCGCCATCTGCTGTTAAACACTAGCCTAGAGCGCGGTCTGCTGTTAAACTCTAGCCTAGAGCGCGGTCTGCTGTTAAACACTAGCCTAGAGCACCGTCTGCTGTTAAACACTAGCCTAGAGCACCGTCTGCTGTTAAACACTAGCCTAGAGCACAGTCTGCTGTTAAAGACTAGCCTAGAGCGCCATCTGCTGTTAAACACTAGCCTAGAGCGCCGTCTGCTGTTAAACACTAGCCTAGAGCACCGTCTGCTGTTAAAGACTAGCCTAGAGCACAGTCTGCTGTTAAAGACTAGCCTAGAGCGCCATCTGCTGTTAAAGACTAGCCTAGAGCGCCGTCTGCTGTTAAACACTAGCCTAGAGCGCCATCTGCTGGTAAACACTAGCCTAGAGCGCCGTCTGCTGTTAAACACTAGCCTAGAGCGCCATCTGCTGTTAAACACTAGCCTAGAGCGCCGTCTGCTGTTAAACACTAGCCTAGAGCACCGTCTGCTGTTAAAGACTAGCCTAGAGCGCCGTCTGCTGTTAAACACTAGCCTAGAGCGCCGTCTGCTGTTAAACACTAGCCTAGAGCGCCATCTGCTGTTAAACACTAGCCTAGAGCGCCGTCTGCTGTTAAACACTAGCCTAGAGCACAGTCTGCTGTTAAAGACTAGCCTAGAGCGCCATCTGCTGTTAAACACTAGCCTAGAGCGCCGTCTGCTGTTAAACACTAGCCTAGAGCACAGTCTGCTGTTAAAGACTAGCCTAGAGCGCCATCTGCTGTTAAACACTAGCCTAGAGCACCGTCTGCTGTTAAACACTAGCCTAGAGCACAGTCTGCTGTTAAAGACTAGCCTAGAGCGCCATCTGCTGTTAAACACTAGCCTAGAGCACCGTCTGCTGTTAAACACTAGCCTAGAGCACCGTCTGCTGTTAAAGACTAGCCTAGAGCGCCATCTGCTGTTAAACACTAGCCTAGAGCGCCGTCTGCTGTTAAACACTAGCCTAGAGCACCGTCTGCTGTTAAAGACTAGCCTAGAGCGCCGTCTGCTGTTAAACACTAGCCTAGAGCGCCATCTGCTGTTAAACACTAGCCTAGAGCGCCATCTGCTGTTAAACACTAGCCTAGAGCGCGGTCTACTGTTAAACACTAGCCTAGAGCGCCGTCTGCTGTTAAACACTAGCCTAGAGCGCCGTCTGCTGTTAAACACTAGCCTAGAGCACCGTCTGCTGTTAAACACTAGCCTAGAGCGCCGTCTGCTGTTAAACACTAGCCTAGAGCACCGTCTGCTGTTAAAGACTAGCCTAGAGCGCCGTCTGCTGTTAAACACTAGCCTAGAGCGCCATCTGCTGTTAAACACTAGCCTAGAGCGCGGTCTGCTGTTAAACACTAGCCTAGAGCGCCGTCTGCTGTTAAACACTAGCCTAGAGCACCGTCTGCTGTTAAACACTAGCCTAGAGCGCCGTCTGCTGTTAAACACTAGCCTAGAGCGCCATCTGCTGTTAAACACTAGCCTAGAGCGCCATCTGCTGTTAAACACTAGCCTAGAGCACCGTCTGCTGTTAAACACTAGCCTAGAGCACCGTCTGCTGTTAAACACTAGCCTAGAGCACCGTCTGCTGTTAAAGACTAGCCTAGAGCGCCGTCTGCTGTTAAACACTAGCCTAGAGCACAGTCTGCTGTTAAACACTAGCCTAGAGCACAGTCTGCTGTTAAACACTAGCCTAGAGCACCGTCTGCTGTTAAACACTAGCCTAGAGCACCGTCTGCTGTTAAACACTAGCCTAGAGCGCCATCTGCTGTTAAACACTAGCCTAGAGCGCCATCTGCTGTTAAACACTAGCCTAGAGCGCGGTCTGCTGTTAAACTCTAGCCTAGAGCGCCGTCTGCTGTTAAACACTAGCCTAGAGCACCGTCTGCTGTTAAACACTAGCCTAGAGCACCGTCTGCTGTTAAACACTAGCCTAGAGCACAGTCTGCTGTTAAAGACTAGCCTAGAGCGCCATCTGCTGTTAAACACTAGCCTAGAGCACCGTCTGCTGTTAAACACTAGCCTAGAGCACCGTCTGCTGTTAAAGACTAGCCTAGAGCGCCGTCTGCTGTTAAACACTAGCCTAGAGCGCCATCTGCTGGTAAACACTAGCCTAGAGCGCCGTCTGCTGTTAAACACTAGCCTAGAGCGCCATCTGCTGTTAAACACTAGCCTAGAGCGCCGTCTGCTGTTAAACACTAGCCTAGAGCGCCGTCTGCTGTTAAACACTAGCCTAGAGCACAGTCTGCTGTTAAAGACTAGCCTAGAGCGCCATCTGCTGTTAAACACTAGCCTAGAGCGCCGTCTGCTGTTAAACACTAGCCTAGAGCACAGTCTGCTGTTAAAGACTAGCCTAGAGCGCCATCTGCTGTTAAACACTAGCCTAGAGCACCGTCTGCTGTTAAACACTAGCCTAGAGCACAGTCTGCTGTTAAAGACTAGCCTAGAGCGCCATCTGCTGTTAAACACTAGCCTAGAGCACCGTCTGCTGTTAAACACTAGCCTAGAGCACCGTCTGCTGTTAAAGACTAGCCTAGAGCGCCATCTGCTGTTAAACACTAGCCTAGAGCGCCGTCTGCTGTTAAACACTAGCCTAGAGCACCGTCTGCTGTTAAAGACTAGCCTAGAGCGCCGTCTGCTGTTAAACACTAGCCTAGAGCGCCATCTGCTGTTAAACACTAGCCTAGAGCGCCATCTGCTGTTAAACACTAGCCTAGAGCGCGGTCTACTGTTAAACACTAGCCTAGAGCGCCGTCTGCTGTTAAACACTAGCCTAGAGCGCCGTCTGCTGTTAAACACTAGCCTAGAGCACCGTCTGCTGTTAAACACTAGCCTAGAGCGCCGTCTGCTGTTAAACACTAGCCTAGAGCACCGTCTGCTGTTAAAGACTAGCCTAGAGCGCCGTCTGCTGTTAAACACTAGCCTAGAGCGCCATCTGCTGTTAAACACTAGCCTAGAGCGCGGTCTGCTGTTAAACACTAGCCTAGAGCGCCGTCTGCTGTTAAACACTAGCCAAGAGCACCGTCTGCTGTTAAACACTAGCCTAGAGCGCCGTCTGCTGTTAAACACTAGCCTAGAGCGCCATCTGCTGTTAAACACTAGCCTAGAGCGCCATCTGCTGTTAAACACTAGCCTAGAGCACCGTCTGCTGTTAAACACTAGCCTAGAGCACCGTCTGCTGTTAAACACTAGCCTAGAGCACCGTCTGCTGTTAAAGACTAGCCTAGAGCGCCGTCTGCTGTTAAACACTAGCCTAGAGCACAGTCTGCTGTTAAACACTAGCCTAGAGCACAGTCTGCTGTTAAACACTAGCCTAGAGCACCGTCTGCTGTTAAACACTAGCCTAGAGCACCGTCTGCTGTTAAACACTAGCCTAGAGCGCCATCTGCTGTTAAACACTAGCCTAGAGCGCCATCTGCTGTTAAACACTAGCCTAGAGCGCGGTCTGCTGTTAAACTCTAGCCTAGAGCGCCGTCTGCTGTTAAACACTAGCCTAGAGCACCGTCTGCTGTTAAACACTAGCCTAGAGCACCGTCTGCTGTTAAACACTAGCCTAGAGCACAGTCTGCTGTTAAAGACTAGCCTAGAGCGCCATCTGCTGTTAAACACTAGCCTAGAGCACCGTCTGCTGTTAAACACTAGCCTAGAGCACCGTCTGCTGTTAAAGACTAGCCTAGAGCGCCGTCTGCTGTTAAACACTAGCCTAGAGCGCCATCTGCTGGTAAACACTAGCCTAGAGCGCCGTCTGCTGTTAAACACTAGCCTAGAGCGCCATCTGCTGTTAAACACTAGCCTAGAGCGCCGTCTGCTGTTAAACACTAGCCTAGAGCACCGTCTGCTGTTAAAGACTAGCCTAGAGCGCCGTCTGCTGTTAAACACTAGCCTAGAGCGCCGTCTGCTGTTAAACACTAGCCTAGAGCGCCATCTGCTGTTAAACACTAGCCTAGAGCGCCATCTGCTGTTAAACACTAGCCTAGAGCACAGTCTGCTGTTAAAGACTAGCCTAGAGCGCCATCTGCTGTTAAACACTAGCCTAGAGCACCGTCTGCTGTTAAACACTAGCCTAGAGCACCGTCTGCTGTTAAAGACTAGCCTAGAGCGCCATCTGCTGTTAAACACTAGCCTAGAGCGCCGTCTGCTGTTAAACACTAGCCTAGAGCACCGTCTGCTGTTAAAGACTAGCCTAGAGCGCCATCTGCTGTTAAACACTAGCCTAGAGCGCCGTCTGCTGTTAAAGACTAGCCTAGAGCGCCGTCTGCTGTTAAAGACTAGCCTAGAGCGCCGTCTGCTGTTAAACCCTAGCCTAAAGCGCCGTCTGCTGTTAAACCCTAGCCTAGAGCGCCGTCTGCTGTTAAACCCTAGCCTAGAGCGCCGTCTGCTGTTAAACACTAGCCTAGAGCGCCGTCTGCTGTTAAAGACTAGCCTAGAGCGCCGTCTGCTGTTAAACACTAGCCTAGAGTGCCGTCTGCTGTTAAACACTAGCCTAGAGCGCCATCTGCTGTTAAACACTAGCCTAGAGCGCCACCTGCTAACACTAGCCTAGAGCGCCATCTGCTGTTAAACACTAGCCTAGAGCGCCATCTGCTGTTAAACACTAGCCTAGAGCGCCACCTGCTGTTAAACACTAGCCTAGAGCGTCATCTGCTGTTAAACACTAGCCTAGAGTGCCATCTGCTGTTAAACACTAGCCTAGAGCACCATCTGCTAACACTAGCCTAGAGCCCTCTGCTGTTCAAAACTAAGCTCAAAATCCATTTAATAGAGGATTATGATGCATTCTGTAATCATCCACCAATCGCAATGCACAGATTGATCTCCTCAGCCCTGCTCATAACACTGAGATTCTTTCAATGCAGCATACCGTAACCTTCACACGGCGGATATGTTTCCGGGAATGTACAAGGACACAATTAATATATAGATTCAGCTGAAGTCTGAATTATTCGGCCTCCTGTGACATTTGAACTCTTATATTTTTCCACAATTCCTGTTTAACGGACAGAAGTTTCTCTCAGCACATTTCCAATCATCTCTAATAATTTATCACTCATCTCTGATTTATTTCTCTTCATCATGATGACAGCACATAATATTAGTCTAGATATTCTTCAAGACACTAGTGTTCAGCTTACAGTGACATGTAAAGGCTTCACTAGGGTAATTAGGGTAAAGTTAGGGTAATTAGGCAAGTCATTGTATAACAGTGGTTTGTTCTGGACACAATCCAACACTAATATTGCTGAAGGGGTGAATTATATTGATGAATATTATCCATATAATCTTCATTGTGGTTTATCACGCGTGCTGCTAAATAAACTTTGTTATGTATT